>NC_068276.1:58795827-59036514 GCF_025860055.1 Xyrauchen texanus
TATCTTACCCATCGATAAGTGGTGTTTCTGCCATCAACATCAGTGCACGCTCCATATGTTCATTTGCCACAGAGTTGGCTGTTAAAGCCCATAGCATTAAACTCACAGTCCTGACCCATGCCATCATTACCACACTGTTTACCTGGTCACTCTGTAACCTTTAATTCTTAATGTATTACGCCTCCAATAACTCTACCTATTTTACCTCCTCTGTTTTTCAGCTTGTTTCTTATACGAAATGATGTATATATAACCTCTTTAAGCGCTCACACTCTCTGTCAATGTGTACTGACACAGTAAGGGCAAAAGGCCAGTGTCAGGGATTAAGTTTACCTCATAATTATACACTTGCTGAACGCAAGTTAATATATAATTTTGCGTTGTAAAATTGTCCCAAAAACATGACATAAACACATGCCTGTATTTTGTTTTTATGACAGACAGGTGATATAATTGTCAGTGTAAGATTGTTTTGTGTTGTTGTTTAAAGTCCATCTCAGGATGGTCTGATCTTCCAGGAACATTGTCATCTAAAGTGTTTCTTTGGCAAGTACAGTCACTTCTGTGCATTTCAGCATTAACCAGGAGTCACTCAATGTCTCATGTGCCAGTCAAACATCAGCTTATTCAATCTCATGGGATGTATGCTGTGTAGAAATGCTGTAATAACTGCAACAACAGTATTATTTTGCCTTGTGGAATATGCTTAAACATCTGTTTCGCAACTTCTTCTGGGCAAAGCTAATTAAAAACAAAAGGACAATTTGTATGACCTCTCAACCTGGAAGACCGATAGAAAGAAGGATAGAAAGCCATTTGATCGCACCTGCCGATTCACACTAATCAGAAAAGCCTTCATTTCTTTAATCTCATCTGATAATCTCTTCATTTTTTTATTACTGGGTTATAATCATGTTTCCCGTAATCATGTTTGCTCTTGGACCTCAAACACTTCCTTGAAACCAAAGAGGGATGTTTGTGCAGTATGTTTAATTGATTATAAGCATAATTAAATAATCATCATTATTTGTTTTACATGTCTGGTCGGGCCATCCCTTGTTGAACATTTCAGTTAAACAAGTGATATCAATCCAACCATCGAGTGTTACTTGATCTTTCTACGTGTGAATTGAACTTCCTCTTTGACGAAACTGACCTGCTGATGACGTAAGAGAAAATACAGTATATCATCTGTTTTAACAAATGCTTTATAAAGCTCTTCCTGTTGTTTCATATGCACCAACATTGCAATAATGAACTGACATTCAGTAGTTCAACACTTCAACCTTTGCTGTACAGTTACTGTATCTAACTGTAATAAAAGGGAAAGAAAATACATTTGAGTTTGAGAGAGACTAATCTGTAAGCCGATCACTCGTGTGAAATCTAGTAGCCTCTCACAGCTCTACTTCAGTATTTTTGTTATCATATACTTTATGGCTTTTCTAGACATGATCAGCAATATACTTCTCTCTAATAAAGTGCACACATTGGCTGCTTCCCCATGACTGAGTTTCGATTAAGTTCTGCATTTTTGTACTCAATTCAAGTTGATGAAATTTTGTTATGCAATTGAAATGTGTAAATCTTAAAAATAGGATAAAATATGAGCTTGAAAACTTTTTGAATGCCTTTGAACACTAGACCTACAATACATAAACTTGACCATTAATCACAATATGCCCAAGATATTGTAAGTGATAAAATGCATTCTATTAGTGAAACAATTATTTACTGAATTCTATTTTAATTTTAATTTAGAAACGTCAGTGAAAATATGTTTTTTTTTTTCTTTTTAGATGAACAGTTTTATTGGTTGCTCCTCAAAGCAAAACGTCCCGGTTACTGTCGTAACCTCCATTCCCTGATGGAGGAAACAAGACGCTGTGTCGATCTAGTGACACTAGGGGGCCACTCTTGGGAGCCCCAAAACATCTTCAAATCTTTGAGAAAAGCCAATGAAAATTTGCACGTGGAATTTGCATGCCACTCCCCCGGACATACGGGTATAAAAGGGAGCTGGTATACAGGATTCATTCAGGTTTTGTGCTGAGGAGCCGAGACAATGTCCCGGATATTTCAGCAGGTAGTACAGCATTGTGGCAAGAGGGACACAATGTTTTGTTCCCTCCATCAGGGAACGGATGTCATGACAGTAACCGCAATGTTCCCCTTCAGTCACTCACTCGATGTTGTGTCGATGTAGTGACACTAGGAGTCCCAATACGTAACGCCACAACAGCTGAACTGTGTTACGTGAATTGCCGATGTCGTAAGAACAGATGCACTCGGGCTGCACGTAGCCTTCCACAATGCCCCACAAAACATAGTGTGGTTCCTCACATCCCCATGGGGAAGGGGAGGGAGAGACATATCTAGTATGGTAGCATGCCACAGGCTGGGGCCTTTTAATGTTCATTAAATACGCCGGAGAAGGTGTTCTTTTCCTTTCCTATTCTTTCAGGGGGAAAAGACTCATGGAGAACACACCCTGCCCCGAGGGGGGGTTAACATATGGCAAATACCTCACATGGGCTCTGGGCCGCACATGGAAGGGGCACGGAGATAAGTCCTGCCCTTCGAAGGCGAGGGAGCACGGTCTCCCTTGTTATGGCCAGAAGGGTAGTCACAAAGGAAAATACCAGATTGGATGGGTAGGTCGCCCCTGGGAATTGTGTGGACAGAAGGGTGATCACTGGAGACAGGATGGAAGGGTAGGCAGCCGTTCAGAACCGGAAATTGGTGAAGGGACAGACTGAATTGAAACCTCAGGGGAAAGGGCAGAGAGGTAAGTATCCGCTGAGTGGTGACTGCTGGGAACTGGACATGGCAAGCGGCAAACGCTGGGGGCTTGACAGAATGTGCGTGGAGCGTGGACAGGAAGAGTGGTGGCTGCTGGGGAATGGACTAGGTGAGTGGCAGCCACTAGGGACTGGACTGGTTGAGCGGCAGCAGCTGGGGTTAGGACAGGCTGAGCGATGTTCCGCTAGGCAGTGATCAGGCTGAGAGGTGACCAATGGGGAGTGACCGGTGGTCGCTGGGGGAATGGCCTCTGTGGCCGGGAGCGCTGGCAGTGGCAGGGAAGAGGCCACTGTGGCCGGGAGTGCTGGAAGAGGCAAGGGAACAGCCTCCATGCCCAGGAGTACTGGCAGCTGCAGGGGAACTTTTTCTTGGCCGTGAGTGCTGGCAGCAGCGGCGGCAGGGGAGCAGCCTTAGTGGCCAGGAGCGCTGGTAGCAGCAGGGAGTGGCCGCTGTGGCTGGGAGCAAGGGCATCGGCAGGGAACAGGACAAGGACTTAACAAGGAGGAGGGTGAGGGAATGAGGAGGCGGAAACAGGGAAGCACATGGCTAACAAACACAATGTCCTGGATCATACCTTTGAGTAGTTTTCTATATTTAGCCTATGTTCTACATCTAGAACAGGGGTGTTCATTACATCAATCGCGATAGCAAGAGCACCACTGGTTGGTTGATCTAGATTAAATATAAAAGATTGACTTTTTATTTCCTGACGTCTGTAGCTGTGCACTGTTTGATTGACAGGCGGCTAATGTTTGAGCGCTATTGCGATCAAATGATCAAATGCACAAGTACCCGTTTTGGTGAAGATTTAATGTAAACGCAGTCGTTTATGTCTAAAGTGAACTTAAACAGTGGGACAAAAAGTGTATTTGCATCAAAATGTTGGACTTGGAAGTGCACATGTAACCGAATTGATCAATGTCTAGTAGGCTATGTCATATAAAGGCTATTAATCAAACAACAATTACAAGGAAATGAGAAAACCACTCACTACTTTTGGCTGAATAACTTGAGTAGCTTTATAAGTATAAATGTAACAGAATAAAATACTTGATATTTTTAAATACTTGAAGGTGTGGAATTTTGCATTTTTTATTATTTCTTTGTCAATAGCTGAAAAAACAACATTACTCCAATTTTTTTAATAATATGAGTTAGTGAACATTTTCATAAGGGGATTGTTGTTACTGATTACTGTTTCAGTTACTGACAGTTTGGACTGCTGAGCGGATTATTGGTTGCCCCCTGCCCCCCCTTCAAGAACTGTACACTTCCAGAGGGAGGAAAAAGGCTGTAAAAATCACTCTGGACCCCACTCACCCAGCCCACTACCTTTTTGAACTGTTGCCTTCTGGCTGGCGCTACACAGCACTGAGCACCAGAACCGTCAGGCACAGGAACAGTTTTTTCCCTCAGGCTATACTTCTCATGAACAGTTAAAACCACCCCATTGAGCAATAATTATGTGTAATACACAGTTTAAGTCTATTTATAATATCTAACATATCCACTTGTGCCATTACATACAAAGGGGGAAAAAAAACTTTTTGCACTGTACATAACACTGTATTTTTGTTCTTTATATAACGGATTTGATTTAGATTTGCACTATGTAAGTGTGTGTGTATGTATGAAGGTGTGTGTCTGTGTGCATGTATGTATATGTATAATTATATATATATATATATATACTTTTCTTTTATTATTATTATCTATGTCTTGTTGCTGTTTTTGTATTGTTGTGCATTGGAAGCTTCTGTCACCAAGACAATTTCCTTGTATGTGTAAGCATACTTGGCAATAAAGCTGATTCTGATCAACCTGAAAGATTATTTATAAAGCTCTTAATTTATATCCTTCAAGTTAAAGGTGCATGCAACTATTATGAACACCAACACTGTCACTGGTCTCTTAAAACGTGGTGTACACTTGGCAACATGATCACAAACAAAACAAAAAAAAGATAAAATCTTGATTAAATCTGAGTAAATGCGTAAAGCTTGCGGCATGTGTGGAGTTTGTCCAGATAATGATCAAACGAGGGGGTAAAAAAATGACAACTTCTCGCTTTGGCACCGTCACAGCTATAATGTACTCTTTTCCAAGGTAACCGGTTTCTCTGGAATTTCACCATGCTTGTGTAATTCCCCTTTCTGAATACAGCCTATTAGTTAGTGACATCACGGCACTTCCTATTTATCTCATAATATATAAGTTGAATTTTAACACGTTCTTCAGAGCTTCAGACGGTTTGTTCTCTCTTCCTTTTACGAACTCACACGTGCAGAGATGGCTCGACTAGATGTCACCGAAACTTTTCAAAACATCCTGTTTCCAGGACACATGCACACACAAGACTCCCTGAATTATGCCACCAATTTCAAGTTTCAGGACACAGATACTGTAATCGTCTCCTACCCAAAATCAGGTAATAATGACGCTTTTTCTGTATTCATTTTTTGTTGTTGTTTCAAGGGGTTTTACAAGAGTAAAAATGTATGCAATGTTATATTATATCATATTGATAGACAATATTTTTTACCTTAAAAAAAAAATGGTTACAGTATAACAGACATTACAGAATGGAAGTGAATGGGGATCCCAAAACTGGGATCAAAAGGTTTCGTCATCATGGCAACAGAGTTGCATTATTGGATAGCTTAAAATAGATTTATCATGCAAAAATCATGTTAAAACATATACTGTTTACATCATGTGGCTATACTTTTGAAAAAGCATGTATTTTAGCATCAATGGATTGGCCTCATTTACTTCCACTGCCTTACTGTAACCTCAATTTTTGCCTTTATTTAATTTCTTTACATAAAGGAGGTATTAAAAAATGCAGTTTGTGACCTCTTTTTGACTAGCAAGATATTTTCGTCTTGACTTTTAATAATTTACATCCTCTCATTCCCTTGAATTTTTATAGGAACCACGTGGATGCAGGAAATCATCACTTTAGTCCTGAGTAAAGGTGACCCAACTATAGCCCAAACGCAGCCTAACTGGGCCCGTGCACCGTGGCTTGAGCAGTACTACTGCCCAAAAGTTCTGGAAGCCTCTAAGGGGCCTCGAGTTATTACTACACACCTGCCTTACCATCTATTGGCACCAGCTCTGCAAGATTCGAAAGCAAAGGTGAGTAGATGGGTGAACCACAAAGGATGCAGTGCATTATCAGAAATTAACCTGTTTATTAACAATATTATCCCCAAATCTTTCTTTCATGAATTTGCCTGGAATTTATAAATGTTTGCCCTTTCTCAGGTTATCTATGTGTCTCGAAATCCCAAAGATGTGGTTGTGTCCTATTATCACTTTCACAAGATGGCCAACTTTCTCCCTGACCCAGGCTCATTCTCGGAGTTTCTCAGTGCGTTCCTGAAGGGTACAGGTTAGTTGATGTTTACTGTACATTATCTGCAAGTTATTATTTTGTGGTATGGTATGTCAACTTTTTTGTTCCTTACAACTTATTAACTTGTAATAATGTATGCCGCTTCTTTTCCATCAGTGCATTATGGGTCTTGGTTTGATCACGTCAAGGGTTGGGCCAGCCATGTGAACTTCCTTTACATCACATACGAGGAAATGTGGCAGGTATGTTAACTTTAAGAGCAAAGCCATTCATATTGTGATCACATACAGGAATGCAGATTAAGTCAGATAACTTGAGAAGATGCGGTATAATACGGAGCTGCTTGGAGGGTGAAAATTATGATATGAGAAAAATGATTAAACGGAAACAACATTCAGAACCCATTTTACTTATGTAATCTGACATACAGTATTTCCATTCAGAGTGAAACTGGATATTGTAAGGAATAGTTCACCCAAAAATAGAAATTCTCTCATAATTCATTCATCCCAGATGTGTGTGACTTTCTCTTTTCTGCAGAACACAAATGGAGATTTTTAGAAGAATATTTCAGCTCTGTAGGTCCATACAATGCAAGTGAATAGTGACAAAAAAAGCTTTGAAGCTCCAAAAAGCACATAAAGGCAGCATAAAAGTAATGCACATGACTCTTCTGAAGCAATCCAATCGGTTTTGAATAGATGGTAAATGGTCTGCTCTTATATATCGCCTTTAAAACCTTAGCGGTATTCAAAGCGATGCGTCTCATTCACCCATTCACACTCGCACTCACACACCAATGGTGGCAGAGCTGCCATGCAAGGCGCTAGCCTGCCATTGGGAACAACTTGGGGTTCAGTGTCTTGCCCAAGGACACTTCGGCATGTGCAGTCATGTGGGCCGGGAATCGAACCATCAACCCTGTGATTAGCACCTGAGTCACAGCCGCCCAATAGACAACTAATTTTTCACTTTACACTGAATGATCACTGTACGATCATGATTTCAAGCTCGATTACACTTCCTACACTTACACTTCTGACGCACCCGTAGAGCGCTAGATGGCGCTAGGAAGTGTAATTGAGCTTGAAATCATGATCACCAAGGAGACTGCTGATATCAAGATTTACAGTGAAAACTGAGTTATATTTTGGTCTGTTCCCACCTAAAACGATTTGATCACTTCAGAAGACATGGATTAAACCACTGGAGTCGTATGGATTACTTTTATGCTGCCTGTATGTGCTTCTTGGACCTTCAAAGCTGTGCTCACCATTTACTTGCATTGCATTGTGTGGAACTGCAGAGCTGAAATATTCTTCTAAAAATATTTTTTTTGTGTTCTGCAGAAGATCGTCATTTGGGATGGTATGATAAGTAAATGATACAAATTAACATTTTTGGGTGAACTATTCCTTTAAGAAAAGATGTAGGGTGGAACCTGGCATGTTATCCATTGGAAATTGATTGTATCGTGAAAGTAGTCATTACATACCAGAATGGAGCCACTTGATTGGTTGGGAGGGGTTAAAAAGTTGGAACGTTGGAAGCTATTACATTTTGATGAAATATTACAAAGACAATAACGTGCACCAATGGTGCACAATAATACCATGTGAACATATTAAGATAGTAAATAGGGTCAGTTCTGATTTCATGTTAACTTTAATCGTTTTGAATTTTTTGATTGAGATATTCAATTTGCTCTCCTCAGGATCTCCATGGTTCTCTTGAGAAAGTGAGCCGTTACCTGATGTGTTCTTTAACCGAGGATGAGCTGACCTCTGCTCAGAAGTACTGCAGTTTCAACAGCATGAAGGAGAATGCCATGGTGAACTACACCCTCATCCCTCAAGAGATCATGGACCACAGCAAGGGCAAATTCATGAGGAAAGGTATGTCTCTTCAATATTACTTGAACAAACACCTCCATGACTTTTTCCTTATCCATTACCAGTGTAATCAGATTTGATAATGAGGTAATTGAAAGAGGAGTTGAAAAGGAATATTCCCATACTGAAATCTGACATATGGTCTGTGGCATATGGTCCCTTATCAGGCTAATCAAGCCTCCGAGAGGGAAAACGACCGACTGCGGAGGATTGTGCGGGAAAGAGAGATCGATTACGGACATGTCCGTCATGTGTGTTTGTGTAAAACAGTTCAATGGAAAGGAGGCGAGAACCGACATTTCAATATAAATAATATTTGTAATGATAAACTTAGAAAGACACAAACACACACACATGACGGACATGTCCGTAAACGATCTCTCTCTCCCGCACCACCTTCCGGAGTCAGCCCTTATCCCAGAATGGATTGACATTCAATCAATACATTCAATCTGACATTAAAAGTCACACATGAACACATATTATATCTCAGCTCTGTCTTTTTCATATATTGCATCTAAGATTTTAAAGCAGTTTTCCTCCTCTGAATCTTGTAATCTTTAATTTCTCAAGGTAAAATCGGTGATTGGAAAAACATATTCGCTGAAGAGCAGAGCGACCACTTTGATGCCGTGTACTCCTCTCAGATGGCAGATGCATCGTTGCAGTTTAAATGGGAATGCCATGAACATGTTCTACAGCCCAGGATAACCGTTAATACTCCTGCATCCCATTCACTCAGAGATATTTAGAAATGTTCATAATACTCAACTTTGAAATGCTCAGTGAGCAGGCTAATTTATTTAATGCATTTTTTTCAAATATATATATATTTTTACATTTTATTATTTCTGTTTTATTCTTGTTCTATTTTTTTATATATATATTTTTTTAAATTGTCCAATGCATGTGTGATATGAGTGTTTAAGTAATTATAAGGGGCGTTTTAGGTTTAACCTTTAAGGTCTAAAAAGAAAAGTGATACAACAACACTGAAAAAGCTCACCTTTAATTTTCTATATTTTCCAAATTTATGTATACATCATTAACCTTTTTCGTATACGTTTATAAGAAGTACTGCTTGAAGATTGTTCTGGAGGTCAAATGTTTTTTGCAAATGCCTGATCTGATGGATAGGACAATTAAACTATTCCTGTATTGACCTGTTATAGGTATAACTTTCCAATTCTTTACAAATGTCAATGCAATATTTGTGTCACATGGCTAATTTAAAGGTGAAGTGTGTTATTTCTGCACTAAAGGCATCTAATGGATTCCATTGCAATGCATGAAAACCCTCCTCCGCCTCCCATTGGTTGTGCAAACAGATAGTCCTGCCCCAAATGCCATTAACTGAGCCAGTGTTGCTATGTCAGGCAAACAGAGCAATGTTTTGTTAGTGCCACAGTGCCAGTGTTTCAATTTGTTGAAGGAATCGACCTACAGTAAAAACAGATAGTTAGCTCTGAACACACTTCACCTTTAAGGTGCACAGCCGCAAAAGCATGATGCTGTCCTTTATCACTTGAGAACCATCTCTGATGTGCAGTACTTTTATGAATCAAGTCAAAGTCAAAAAACACATTAAACCTACTTAACAACCTCTGTTCTTATGCTAATTGTGGTCATTTCGAAGTTGTTTTTTATGCAAAATAACACTCCGTGATTATGGTATGAAGATGAAATCTGTGGCAAGACAGACATTGCTCTCAGGGATGTTGAGTAGAAGGATTGCGGAGCTCATTAGATGTTCGGGTGAACGTGAGGCTAATCTAAAAAGCCAGACCTTTAAGATGGCATTCTCTTTAATGGAGAGAGTGAAGTGGTTAGAGGTGGAGTGCTGCACCTGTGCTGCACTTGAAGGAAGGCACTTGAAATCTGCATTTGGGAGGAAGAAACAACAGAAAGAGTAAAAGATATCTCTTAACTCTCTGGACAGACTAATGGACTAGAGTCTTGGCACCCTGTTAAATAGAGTTTGTTTTACAGACACTTGAGAGAGGAAATTAGGCTTAACGTCACACAGGCATCCTGAAAGATATGATCATCTGATGCACGTCACATACGAAAATGGCAAGAGCAATCTCAAAACTGAAACATTTCCAAAAACAGCAAGTAAATAGGACATCTGAACAACAACTTTCTCAACAATATCTCAAACTGCCCTGCTGAAAAGACCAGGATTGCTGGTCACCAGCTTATGTTGTGTTTTGGGTAATAAACTATCATAACCATCTTCATCAAAAAGACAATGCTGGTCCACCAGCTAGAACAGCAGCAAACCAGCATAAATCAGCCTAGACCATCATGGGAATTTCATGCTGGTTGAGCGGATCTATTTAGCAGGGTGTGCTTAGTGTAACCCGCACAAGAAGAGACAGTCACAATGTAGATGAAAACTGCTTTTATTAAGAGCAGGCAAAAGTACAATAGGGAAAATCCAGAAGAAGAGTAGTCAAGGGGAGCGTAAGGTCGAAGCCGGGGAATCAGTATAAGGCAAAGGGGCAAATCTACAAATAGAGTGGTCGAGGAAAGCGTAAGGTCGAAGCCGGATAATCAGAATCAGAATAGCGAGTAATACTAACAGGTAGAATAAACAGGGGAGCTAGGGGAACACTAGAGCTGGCAAAGCGAAGGGGTAACTAAACAATAACCAACACCAGTGAGACGAAAGGGTCGTGATAAATATAGGGGAACAAACGAGCGGTGCAGGTGAAACGAATAACTAGGTGATGGGACGAGTGCAGGTGTATACAATGAAGGGGTGATTGAGACGAGTGCAGGTGTATTCAATACTCTGGCGATTGGGAGCGGGCATGTGAGCCCGAGGGGAGATTGGGAACGAGCATGTGAGCTCGAAGAAGCAGAACGAGCGCAGTGAGCTCGAGGGAGCAGAACGAGCGTGTGAGCTCGAGGGAGCGGGCTGAACCGAGGAGCGGGGTTCGTTACAGTACTCCCCTCTGCTATGGATGGCTCCTGACGGCCGCCGCTCGGTTGCGAGGAGCGCGACCTCTGGGAAGTGGTGCGGGACGATCGGGATGCTGGCGATGGTAGTCCAGCTTAAGAGCTGGATCCAGGACATCTCTGACCAGTACCCACGACTGCTCCTCAGGTCCGTAGCCCTCCCAGTCAACCAGGTACTGCAGCTCGCCTCCCGACGCCGGGAGTCTAGCAGAGCCCGGACCGTATAGGCGGGTTGACCACCGACATCGAGTGGTGGAGGGGGTATCTGGGCTGCCGTGGGTGGAAACATGGGGCTGTAGTGCACTGGTTTAAGAAGGGAAACATGAAACACAGGACAAATTTTGTAGCGGGGTGGTAAAAGTAATTTGTATGTGACAGGGTTAATGCGTGAAATAATTTTAAAAGGGCCGACATACTTGGGACTGAGTTTTTTTCGACGGGAGCCGGAGACGGATGTCTCGGTGGAGAGCCAAACACTTTGACCCGGATGGAACAGGGGGGCAGGACGGCGTCGGCGGTCTGCCTTAGCCTTCTGGGTTTGAACGGAACGTTGTATCTGGTCATGGGTGGCTCTCCAGACCTGGGCACTCCTCTGGGCCCAGGCATCCACCGCTGGAACGTCGCTGGGGTCAGCTTCCCACGGGAACAGAGGTGGTTGGTAGCCCAGGACGCATGGAAGGGGGTGAGGTGTGTCGATGAGCTGACAAGGCTGTTCTGGGCGTATTCGGCCCAGGGGAGGTAGGTGTGCCAACTGCCCTGGTTTTGGGCGCAGTAGGCCCTCAGGTACCTGCCTATCTCTTGATTGAGACGCTCGGTTTGGCCATTGGTTTGGGGGTGGTATCCCGAGGAGAAGTTGAGTTGGATACCCAGCCTGTCGCTGAAAGCTCGCCAGAAGCGAGACGTGAATTGGGTACCCCGATCAGAGGTGATCTCCTCGGGAATACCGAAGTTACGGAAGATGTGGGTGATCACCAGGTTGGCCAGTTGTGTCTCGTTGGGCAACTCGGGCAGAGGAATCAGGCGGAACATTTTTGAAAAACGGTCTATGACCACAAGGATCTCGGTCCGGCCGTCGGAGGGGGGCAAGTCCGTGATGAAGTCCATAGCAATATGGGACCACGGTCGGTCAGGTACTGGTAACGGCTGGAGGAGACCTGCAGGAAGGTGACAAAGCGTCTTGGACTGGGCACAGACAGGACATGAGAGGACAAAGTCGTGAATGTCGTCTTTGAGTGAGGGCCACCAATATCTCCTAATTCCCAGGTGGCCAGAACAAAGTGAAGTATGTACCCACTGCATCAGTTTGAGGGCGAATAATGGCGGGGACATATACCTTGTTGGGGGGGTTTGAGGAGGTGCGGGCTCGTCGCCTTGAGCCTGCAGGATGGCCTCCGTCAGTTCCCACTGAACGGGTGCAACGACGCACGACGTGGGGAGAATGGTTTCTGACTCAGGGGGTTCCGAGCCATGGCTGAACAGGCGAGAAAGTGTGTCCGCCTTGAGGTTCTGGGAGCCCGGACGAAAAGTCACGGTAAAGTGAAATCGGGTGAAGAACATAGCCCACCTGGCCTGTCGAGGGTTTAACCTCTTGGCGGTGCGGAGGTACTCTAGGTTCTTGTGGTCGGTGAAAACGACAAAGGGGAACCTAGAGCCCTCCAGCCAATGGCGCCATTCCTCCAGGGCCAGCTTGATGGCCAGCAGCTCTCTATTCCCGACGTCGTAGTTCTGTTCGGGGGAGGACAGCTTGTGAGAGTAGAACGCACACGGGTATAACTTGGCAGGAGTCCCGTGTGGTTGGAAGAGTACAGCCCCCACCCCTACCTCAGAGGCATCTACCTCTACCACGAACAGGAGAGTGGGATCGGGCTGCCGCAGGACTGGGGAGGTCGTGAAGGCCTCCTTAAGGGCCTGGAAGGCTTGTCGGGCGGGTGTGTTCCAGGTGAGGAACTTGGGTTGCCTCGTGTGAGAGAAGTGAGGGGTGCGGCGATTTTGGCGAAGTCTCTAATGAAACGCCGGTAGTAATTGGCGAAACCCAGGAACCGCTGGAGCTCCTTGAGCGTACTAGGTTCGGGCCAAGATAGGACTCGCGGCAACTTTGTCGGTCTCCATCTCCATAGTTCCTGCTGACAGGACGTAACCCAAGAAGGAGACGGAGGGGCGTGAAAGGCACACTTCTCTGCCTTCACGAATAGGTCATGCTCTCGTAGTCTCTGTAACACCCTCGAGACGTGGACGGTGTGTTCAGAGAGTGTAGCGGAGTATATTAACAGGTCGTCGATGTAGACGATGAGGAAGAGGTCTAGCATGTCTCGGAAGACGTCGCTCATAAACGACTGGAACACTGAAGGGGAGTTGGCGAGGCTGTACGGCATCAACAAATACTCGTGAGTGCCCCCTGGTGGTGATGAACGCTGTCTTCCATTCGTCCCCCTGGCGGATGCGCACAAGGTTGTACGCACTCCTGAGATCGAGTTTGGTGAATACCTTCGCCTTACTGACCTGTTCGAGGGATGGTTGGATGAGAGGTAGGGGGTAGGCGAACTTCACGGTGGCCTTATTTAGGGCCCGGTAATCGATGCAGGGGCGAAGCCCGCCGTCCTTTTTGCCCACGAAAAAGAAGCCGGACGCCACCGGGGAGGTGGACGGCTGGATGATGCCTAGTTTGAGTGCCTCGTCAATGTAGTCTTCCATGGCTTTAGTTTCGGGTAATATCAGGGGGTAGACTCGGCTCTTGGGGAGTGGGGACCCCGGAAGGAGCTCGATGGCGCAGTCCACACTACGGTGGGGGGGAAGACTAACCTGGGTCTTCTCGAACACGTCAGAAAAAGAAGAGTATTCAGGAGGGATGGTGACAGAGGAGTTTACTTCGGGGCTCTCTACGGAGGTGGAGGACACAGGAAGGGAAATGCAGTGTGATAGGCAGTGGTCGGTCCAGCGCAACAGCTCCCCTGTGCGCCAGGAAATGTGGAGGTCATGAAGTGCCAACCAGGGGTGGCCTAAAACTACAGGGTCTCTGGGTGAGTGTACTATAAAAAATTTGGATTAGCTCCGTGTGAAATAAGCCCACTTGGAGGGACAATGGCATGGTCCGGAAGGAAATGAGGCCCGATCCGAGGGGTGCCCCATCCAGAGAGTTAACTCTGCGGGGGGGCACGACCGGACTGAGTGGGATGGATAGCTTCTGGACCAAGCCATCGTCTAAAAAATTTCCCGCTGTCCCGGAATCCACTAGGGCTGGGGTAGAAAAGGAGACATCGTTAAAACTCAACATTACTGGGAGGCAGACTTGTTTCTGGGTAACGTTGAGAAAGACAGATGTTCTCACCTGGCTTCTGGAGAGGGAACGCCGAGGACCGGCTGGGCAGGAGTCAATCGCGGTGACCGGGTGCCGCAGTACAGGCAGAGATTCAGTGTCAACCGCCTGGTTCGTTCTGCTTGGGTTAGTGGAGCGCGACCAAGTTGCATGGGCTCGGCTGTGGAAGAGCGCTCGGGAGTCATGGGTTTGGGCGGGTTGAGAACCGTAGAAGGCTCGTGGACGACAGAGGGGCTCCGATAAGCACGGTCCCGAAGCAGGTTGTCCACAGTGATGGAGAGCTGAATGTAGTCCTCCAGTGACAGCGATTCTCCTCGGCATGCTAATTCCATTTGGAGCCGGTCATTCAACCCCAGGCAGTACACAGTCAACAAGGCAGGGTCGCTCCACCCGCAAGGGTGCAGAAATCGAGTGCATAGGCAGCGGCTGTGCGTGACGCCTGTTTTAAAAACACGAGGCGGCTGCCTATATCTCTGCCAGCTGCCGGGTGATTAAAAACCACAGCAATCTGGTGACAAAATTGATCATACGACAATAAAAGGGGGCTATTGGCGGTCCACAATGCGGTAGCCCATTGCCGTGCTTTGCCCGAGAGCAGGGAGATAACAAAATGCACTTTCTCACAGTCAGTGTGCAAAAGGGGGTGATAAGTCATATATACAGTGCATTGCATCAAAAACCCCTGACAAGCATCTGACGAACCGTCAAACCGCTCGGGGGTTTGAAAGCTCACGGTGCTGGGAAACACAGTGGGAACATCAACGGACACAGGGACAGACACAGGTGGCACAGGAAAAATCTGATCGGAAATAGCATGTACCGTTTGCAGAATTTCTTGTATTTGCTGTCCCTGAGCCGTGAGTGCTTGGTCGTGTTTGCCAACGGTAGATCCCTGGGCAGAAAGCGCCGTGCATATCCGCTCTAGTGAGCTGCGGAAATCCTCGGCGGCTTCCATTGTGACTGTCTTCTGTAAGGTTGGTTATTCTGTAACCCGCACAAGAAGAGACAGTCACAATGTAGATGAAAACTGCTTTTATTAAGAGCAGGCAAAAGTACAATAGGGAAAATCCAGAAGAAGAGTAGTCAAGGGGAGCGTAAGGTCGAAGCCGGGGAATCAGGATAAGGCAAAGGGGCAAATCTACAAATAGAGTGGTCGAGGAAAGCGTAAGGTCGAAGCCGGGTAATCAGAATCAGAATAGCGAGTAATACTAACAGGTAGAATAAACAGGGGAGCTAGGGGAACACTAGAGCTGGCAAAGCGAAGGGGTAACTAAACAATAACCAACACCAGTGAGACAAAAGGGTCGTGATAAATATAGGGGAACAAATGAGCAGTGCAGGTGAAATGAATAACTAGGTGATGGGACGAGTGCAGGTGTATACAATGAAGGGGTGATTGAGACGAGTGCAGGTGTATTCAATACTCTGGCGATTGGGAGCGGGCATGTGAGCCCGAGGGGGGAGACTGGGAGCGGGCATGTGAGCCCGAGGGGGGAGACTGGGAACGAGCATGTGAGCTCGAGGAAGCAGAACGAGCGTGTGAGCTCGAGGAAGCAGAACGAGCGTGTGAGCTCGAGGGAGCAGAACGAGCGTGTGAGCTCGAGGGAGCGGGGCTAACCGAAGGAGCGGGGTTCGTTACACTTAGATTTGCCAAGATACTAAAATCTGCAGTCAAAAGTCAACTTCCAAGACCAAATTATCTGAGCTATGCAATCCGCTTTAGTTTTATAGCTCTATAAATGTACAGTTTATTTAAAAACTTCTGAGACAAAGTTGATCCGTAAATTAAATTTTTGAACTCCAATGAGTCTCTCAAGATATAGCAACCTCTGAGCAATATCATTTTCCACTGGGCCAGCTTTTGGACAACAATTTTGCACGAGCAGACAGTTGTGATGTCGACATTTTACATTTACATTTATGCATTTGGCAGACGCTTTTATCCAAAGCGACTTACAGAGCACTTATTACAGGGACAATCCCCCCGGAGCAACCTGGATTTAAGTGTCTTGCTCAAGGACACAATGGTGGTGGGGCTCGAACCAGCGTCCTTCTGATTACCAGATTACCAGTTATGTGCATAGACCACTACACCACCACCACTCCAATATGAGCCACAATGCCAAAGCAGCTGCCTAATACATTAAGCACAACACATGTGGCATTTTGCATAACATTTGATGTCTGTCATCACCAATCTATGACCATTCACGAGATAATCTAGATAATGCACAAACACAGTTTATCAGCATCCAATCATATGGAGGGGCCTCGCATTTGTAACACACTGTTGATTTCCTGTGTGGAGTGAGTGTGACATTCTTAAAATATGCAAGTATGTTCTTCAGAGGTATTTCAGAGTTATTTATGTCAATAAAAAAACAGGGGAGTAAAAGTAACAAGAAACTACTTATGCAATGGAAGCAGGAGAGCATTAAAGGAAGAATTCTTCATGTGTTGACTGTATAAACAGCCATTGTGAACAAGCAATATTTCACTCGTCATCATTTCGAGTAAGATCGCCACACAAAGTCCAAAGTTGCTCTTAAAATGAAAGTGAAAAGTGACCATAGCTTCCAAGCTAGATTGTCATCAAATAATGACTTAAATTTCTCTCCGTTCCTCACACAAAGCTGTCATGTGACTTCAGAAGACATGGAATATAGTGCTTGAGTCATATGGACTACTTTTATGATGCTTTTCTGGTGCTTTTGTGACCTCAGAACCTAAAATTAACTATATATATATATATATATATATATATATATATATATATAAAGTACTTTAGTCGGTTAACGTTAATAGTTGGTAACTAAAAAATATATATACCCAAACTGTGTTTAAGTCCTGTTTGAAGTTCATACGTACGATGTCGGAAATGCGATGTGTGATTTTAGTGTGAAGTGATTTTAGCTGGAAACAACGGACCCGTTTTGCAATTTCATATTTCTTTTTTCTCTCTTTCACTTTCTAGGGAAGGCAGGAAGCTTTTTTAGCATCAACGCAACAAAATGATAAGCAAAGCCACACATCAGGTGTGTAATTCATGCTTTATCCATTTGATCAAACTAGTGCATCCACATACTTTGATGGGAAATGTAGTTTTGTTGCAAACGCTCGTCACTGCATAAACCACCTAAATCAGTCCTGTTTTCTGGCATGCTTTATCGTTTTTCTCCATTAACAGTACAAAACAATGCATTCAAACTAAACTGTGCAGTAAAAATCCTCAAGTAAAACTGAATTATTACCAATAGCAATTGGCTTCCAGCACGATTCTTAAATTCACTCTCTACCTGCTCCATCCATGCGGAGAGTTTGTCCAGAACAGACACATGCCACCAACACCAACAGATGCTTAAATTGTGTGTACATTCAATAAAGCCTTTCTTCAAGTATTGAAGTTAGTATTAATTTGACATGCATGCGCATTAGCTAGATACATTTTCCAGCGTAATCTGAGGTAAAGAAGCAAAATTGTGGTGAGAAGAATATAGTCTCAGAATGCTGTTCTGAGATGCGGGTTGGTGTTGTTTTGGCAGCACGAGGGGGACCTACACAATATTAGGCAGGTGTTTTTAATGTTGTGGCTGATCGGTGTATACACTGTATTTAGAAGGCTACATTTAGCGGCTCAATTGTAATGAGCATCAATGGCAAAATTTGCATTTTCTTTATGAGTGCCTTTATTTTGTAGTACATGATTTACAAAAGGCATTAAATATGGCATTCTGGAGAGCGATTTGAGTCTGACATCACAATAGCGTTAGTTCTGATTTTATTTTTCATTTTGGTCCATGTATTTCTCAATATGTCAGATCTCTCTTTTTTTAGTCTGGATCAAGACGACTGGCGTTAAATTGAAATGCTTTAGTTTCACATGAGTAGCTTTTAATAAGCAGTAAATGACTTGTATTGCGCTTAGCTGTGCTGCTGCCCTGATCAGAGAGATTAGGGCAGATGACTGGAATTTTTTCATTTGAATAAATGGTTAATGACATGCAGTAGTCGGAGTCAACCCACAGGTGTATTGGAAATGGAAGTAGGTCAATTCTGCCTTCGTCACCCGCAGAAAAACTTAGATGAATTCTTTCAGTGCCTGTTGAAAACCTTACTGCTCCCTTAGACTTAGGGGCTGCTCATACCGAATGTTTTTGCATCCATCTACACTGTTTTTCAATGTACAAATGTGCTAGATAAATGTCTTACTCATGGCCAATAAGCCACTGGGAAAAAAGAAAGAATATAGCAAAGGAGAAGAATGATATACATGTGACGCTTCAAGGCTTGAGCTTGCAGCTGTGTTTGAGAGAGAGAGAGAGAGAGAGAGAGAGAGAGAGAGAGAGGTCAACAAGGAGAATGTCTTGACTATTGCAATGCTATTCATTCTGCTGCATCTAGCTTTTTAAGCACAACGACACAAATGGAGTGAACTTCCCCTTACTCTCCTTGAATTTCTTATTAAGAATAAAGCCATTCTTCACCTTAGAAACGTAATGTTTAAACTTCATTGCAATTTTAATATTGCAGAATGTTACTTTTAAAAGTAACATGTTACTGTCACGAACATTGAGAGCGCCTCCCCCTCCAGCCGTCGGAGATCAGTTTCGCCGGAGTTTTGATTATAGACTACATTTCCCATAAGCCCACATACCTAGGTCTGATTACGCCCCAGCTGTTCCCTGTTTACCATCCACTATTTAATCAGCTCAGTTACTCAAACTCTTTGCGAAGTCTTGTTTTGCTCCGGCTACAATTCCAAGCGTTTTACCCTGTTTATCATTCTGTCTATTGTGTACCGACCCTGCTTTGTTCCTGTACCGTGTTAGTTTGCCGCCTGCCCTTTATTACCTTTGCCAGTTCATAGTTCATTGATTGTTTGCTGCCTGCCCCGACCTCCTGCCTGCTCTCACGTTGATTCTGCCTGCCTCCTACATACCTGTTTGCCCGTGTCGACCATTGTCTGTACCACTACTGTGTATTCATTAAATACTGCTTATGGATCCCAACCAGCCTGTGTCTTCGTTACAGTTACATTATTGCGTTACTCCTAAAAAGTATCAACTGACTTGACAGTTTGACTTTTTTTAGGTGTAGTGATGAGTTACATCCTTTTGCATTATTTTGGCATTAAAAAGCATGCTGGCAAAGCTTAGAGTCTTTCACTGCAAAATAGAAGAGAATTCACCTCTGACATCACATATGTCACACAAAAAGTTGCATTTTTAAACCCACTGTTTCAGTGGGTCAGGAATTGGCTGATTAGCATCACTCCTTGTTGATGAGAGAGGTCAACGGAGAATGGCCAGACTGGTCCAAGCTGACAGCAAGGTGTCAGTAACCCAAATAACCACACGTTTAATCCGCTCTATGCAGAAAAGCATTTCTGAACATACAACACATCAAGCATTGAGGCGGATGGGCTACAGCAGAAGACCCCTCCGGGTTCCACTGCTGTCAGCTAAGAACAGATACTGATGCTGCAGTAAGCACAGGCTTCACAAAAACTGAATTGTAGATGATTGGAAAAACATTGCCTGGTCTGATGAATCTGGATTTCTGCTGTGATATGGAGATGGTAGGCCCACTGCAGCCTCAACATTCTGTTCTCGGCTGACAGAAGAGGAACCCGATGTTGTCTTCTGTTGTTAAGATTAGGATTAAGATTCAGGCAGGGTCAGCCATGAAACAGCACCCCTGGAGCAGATAGGGTCAAGGGCCGTGCTCAAGGGCCCAACAGTGGTATCTTGACAATACTGGGGCTTGAACCCCCAACCTTTCGGTCAATAACCCAGAGCCTTAACCGCTGAGCCACCACTGGCCACTGTTGGTCATTCTGAGATGTTATTCTGCTCACTTCAATTGTACAGAGTGGTTATCTGAGTTACCATAGCCTTTTTGTCAGCTCAAAAGGTCTGGCCATTCTCTATTGACCTCTCTCATCAACAAGGCGTTTCCATCCGCAGAACTGCCGCTCACTGTTTTTCACACCATTCTCTATAGACTCTAGAGACTGTTGCATGTGATATATATATACACACACACAGACAATAAAAAAAGTCCTCTCACTTTCAACTGCTTTCATTTTCAGCAAACTTGATGTGTAAATATTTGTATGAACATAAAAAGAGACATAAACTGAACAAGTTTCACAGACATGTGACTAACAGAAACGGAATAATGTGTCTCTGAACAAAGAGGGGGTCAAAATCAGGAGTAACAGTCAGTATCTGGTGTGCATCTCCTCCTCATGGACTGCACCAGATTTGCCAGTTCTTGCTGTGAGATATTACCTCACTCTTCCACCAATTCCCATAGCCCTCACCCTCCGATGCAACAGGTCCCAGACGTGCTCAATGGGATTAAGATCCGGGCTCTTTGCTGGCCATGGCAGAACAGTGACATTCCTGTCTTGCAGGAGATCACGCACAGAACGAGCAGTATGGCTGGTGGCATTGTCATGCTGGAGGGCCAGGATGAGCCTGCAGGAAGGGTACCACATGAGGGAGGAGGATGTGTTCCTTGTAACGCACAACGTTGAGATTTCCAGCAATGACAACAAGCTCAGTCCGATGATGCTGTGACACAACACTCCAGACCATGATGGACCCTCCACCTCCAAATCGCTCCCGCTCCAGAGTACAGGCCTCGGTGTAACGCTCATTCCTTCAACGATAAACATGAGTCCGACCATTACCCCTGGTGAGACAAAACCACGACTCGTCAGTGAAGAGCACTTTTTGCCAATCCTGTCTGGTCCAGTGAAGGTGGGTTTGTGCCCATAGGTGACGTTGTTTCTGGTGATGTCTGGTAAGGACCTGCCTTACAACAGGCCTACAAGCCCTCAGTCCAGCCTCTCTCAGCCTATTGCAGACAGTCTGAGCACTGATGGAGGGATTGTGCATTCCTGGTGTAACTCGGGCTGTTGTTGTTACCATCCTGTACCTGTCCCACAGGTGTGATATTCGGATGTTCCGATTCTGTACAGGTGTTGTTACACGTGGTCTGCCACTGCGAGGACGATCAGCTGTCCTTCCTGTCTCCCTGTAGTGCTGTCTTAGGCGTCTCACAGTACGGACATTGCAATTTGTTACCCTGGCCTCATCTGCAGTCCTCATGCCTCCATGAAGCATCCTTAAGGCACGTTCATGCAGATTTTGTCTACTGACTCTGTTTTTCAGACAGACAGGTCTATTTAGTGTCCTAAGTTTTTATAATTGTGAACTTCAACGCATCTGATTGATTGGTAACACACTCTCATTTCAGTTCATTTAGTGGTTATTTTGTATTATTTTAGCAGACGGCATGCTTCACAAATTCAGATCAACAGCATTAAAGGTGCTGGATGTGATTTTAGCATTCTGAAGCTTTCACATGACTGAGCCATTGAATTAGCCACGCCCCCTCATTCCAAAACCCTACCCACCAAAGAGAATTTTTAGACCAAAACAGAGCAAAGGAGCAGCATTGTTGGTTTCTGGGGCTATATATATATAAACAGAGAGAGAGATCTGTCATTGCAAGAAATCTTTGAAAGTTTGAAATTTCAGACAGAAATTTCCAGGTTTAAATAATTAAAAAAAAGTGGTATCAGACTTTTTAACCACACTTTATGTGTGTATTCTTTTCTGTGTTTTATAAATGAATGGCAGAAGTGGAATGTGTGTCCTTGATGTTGAAAGTGTCAGAACAGCTCATTATAAAAGTCAGGAAGAAGTGTGCATGTTTAGAGATGGGCAAGATGCTTCGATTCACGGTGGCTCTTTTGACGTCGATGAGGGAGGAGGCTGGCGGACTCATGGCCAATAAGCCACTGGGAAGAAAGAGAGAATATAGCAATGAAAATTAGAAGGAGAAGAATGATATACATGTGACACTTCAAGGCTTGAGCTTGCAATTGTGTTTGAGAGAGAGAGAGAGAGAGAGAGAGAGAGAGAGAGAGAGAGAGAGAGAGACTGGGTCAACAAGGAGAAATGCTGCCTGTGATGTGCAAGGCAGAAGAGTGAGTGGTCGTAACATATTGTGTGAGGGAGAAACAATGAAGGGAGGAAGGGGATGAAAACAGGGGTGGTTGGAGGGATAACTGAAAGAAAGAGGCAAAAGCTACAGATGCAAGTGGACTTGTGTGTGTGTGTGGTACCTGTATTCTCACTGGAGACTGTGTATCCAATACCAGGAATCAAAGTGGACTTAATACATCTTGACCAAGACTAGCTGAAGAAAGAAGCATTATCTCGTGCTTTCACCTCTCACAAACAGTTTTCAGCCACAGAAAATGCTGGTAAGAGCATTGCATGCAGACGATTGTTGTATGTTTGTGTGATATTGAGATGGTTTAGCATTTCATATTTCTGAATAGTTCCTATTACAAACAGTTAAAAAAATAATATGCTGCTGTATAATTTTAGAAACACTCTACTTGTTTTATGAAATAAGATGTCATTAATGATTCAAAGACATTTTTACTCAGGGTCATGTTTCCTAAAATGTTCATGAATATTGAAAACCAATAAATAATGTAGGAATGGAAAGAACCGGGAAAAACTCCTGGAATGGGATGTTGAAATATCAGTTCGACGTGTCGCAACAAACATCAACGTCATTCATGTAACGCATATTTATGTACGAAACATTGCACAGCAAATATTTACATAATTATCAAAGCAAACAAAAGTGGAAAAACCATGAAAAAAAACAATGAGTCACAAATGAGTCACCATCATCATTTCTTTTCTGACAGTTTTGTTGTGTTGTAGCTCAATTTAGTTACATTTTGGCATAATTTCTAAGTGATGTCATTTATATCCATTTTATATCCATTTTTTTGGTAATTTGTTGTGTTGTGCACCCCTGCTCGCTGTTCACTTGGATATCACAACACCCCCATTGAGTCACTCAAAACCTTCTCCCCCTGCCGATTTCAGACCATCTGAGGGATCCGACCATAGATCCGATGATATTGACAAGCTAACGTGCTGACGTCATGAAAGATGCATCTTAAACTGAACCCTCATGAATATGCATACCACAGCTGGCCAGATGCGAAGATTTATTTTATAGTAAAACAAATAAATAATGTCATATTTTTGTTACACACAACCTAGCGTTTCGCTTCAGAAGACATTAATTAATCCACTGGAGTCGTATGGATTATTTTTATGATGGCCATATATGCTTTTCGAGCTTTAAGACTTTGAGCATTCACTTGCATTGTATTTTTTTTTATTTCTTTATTTGATCAGGGACAATGCACAAAAAATATTAGTCTAAAAAAGAAGAGATGTCATGTGCCAGGTTATAGCAAAAAATGCTAATTTCCACCTGCTGTCCCTGGACAGGTTGATGTTATACTTACAAAAGTTATAATAAAATAATATACAGAATAATACATGGAAATCACTCACATCATAAAAAACACTCTCTACTTCAGGAAACTATCACTCGCTCATTTACAGTTTACATCATTCATATCACAGTCATTCAGTGCGTACAGATTTGCTTTGATAATAACCACTGTTTGGTCAGGCGTGTAAAAGTACTGAAGTTTGTACATGAAATAATATCGTTTGGAAGAGTGTTCCAAAGGCTCGCTGCTTTATAAGAGAACGATTGTTGACCGTATGTGGTTCTACGTCTCGGAACGCTGCACTCTCCTCTGACTGTCGACCGTGTGGCTCTTGAAATTCTCTCCGAATTTAGTGTGACAAATTTTCTCAAAGGGGGAGCAGCGATGTTATGGATAATTTTAAATAAAGCAGAAATTTGATTATATTTAATGAGGTTTTCAACACTCAAAATGTTATATTTACTTTGTACTTTACAATGATGGTATTAGCGAGGCTTTTTATCATGAATTTTCATAGCCCTTTTATATAATGATTCAAGTAATTTTAACGATGTTTTACACGCCTGAGACCAACTAGACATGCAAAACAGTAGATGTGGAACAATCATAGTGTTGAGATATATATTTGAGGCTTCCGTAGTTAATGAGTTTCTAATATGTTTATAGTTCATCAAATTAAATTTCAATTTATTACCAATTTTTTTAATGTGTCTTTTAAAGCCGAGATTCGAATCAATTACTAGACCTAAATATTTTGTTTCATTTACATTTTTAATTTTTTGTCCATTTACTTGAATTTTTTGAGTTTGTTGTAGTTTACGTTTATTTGAGAAAAATATTGAGACCGTTTTATCAACGTTTAAGGTCAAACAAGACGTCTGCAACCATTCTGCAACTTTTTGCATCTCTTTTGATAGTTTGTCAGTAACCTCCAGCTCGTTTTCCCCAAAAGTGAAGATCACCGTATCATCAGCGTACATAATTACGTCAACGTCCGAACACACTCTAGGGAGGTCATTTATATAGATGCTAAAAAGCAAGGGTCCCAAAACAGACCCTTGCGGCACTCCCATCGAGGTAGCTCTAAACGCCGATTTGATGTTATTAATTTGTACAAACTGGTGTCGGTCGCTCAAATAAGATCTTATCCAATTTTGAGTGTGCTCAGAGAGACTATATTGATTTAGTTTACTGTAGAGTATCTGATGATTGACAGTATCAAAAGCTTTACGCAGATCAAGGAAGACTGCTCCCACCACCCTTCCCTGATCCACATATGCCCTGATAGTTTCCAAGAAGTAGCAACAGGCAAAGTCTGTTGAATATTTCCGTCTAAAACCAAATTGCATTGGATTTAAAAGAGATTGTGAGTCAAAATGGGTGGTAAGTTGCTCCGCCACCGTCTTTTTGAGCACTTTTGACGCAGCTGGAAGGATGCTTATTGGACGATAATTATTCATGTCTTGTTTGTTTCCAGACTTAAATATAGGGGTGACAATCGCAGGTTTTAGGGCTGCTGGAAAAATACCCTCACTAATTGATTGATTGATCATTGTTGTCAACGGATCAGAAAAAATGTCCTTATATTGTTTCAAAAAAGAAGTATCAAGTCCATAAATATCCTTTGCTTTGCTGCTGTTTACCACAGTAATTATTTTTTCAACTTTAGTTTTAGTTATTAAGCTAAGATTAAAATCAGATTTGTCACTGATTATGAGAGGGGGATGAGCAGTTTGAAAATTCAGAGCCAGTTTTTGGACACTGTTTAAAAAATATTCATTAAAATTTGTTGCTATTGCAAAAGAGTCATCAATAATTTTTCCATTAATATTGAGACAAATATTCTCACTTTTTGATGTTTCTTTTCCAATCAATTTATCAATAGTTTTCCATATTATTCTACTATTACCTTGTGCATTTCTTATGATTTCAAGAAAAAAACTGGCTTTGGCCTTTCTAAACTCAGCTGTAACTTTATTTCTTTGACTTGTAAAGGCAAGTCGATCCGTTGTTAATCCTGATTTTAGAAATGTTTTTAGCACCACATCTCGCTTTTTCATCATATCCCAAATAATTTTGTTGAACCATAGCAAATTTCGTTTTGTATGTTTCTTTCTTTGCTTATTTTTTTGTATATTTGGTTAAGATGTCATTTACGGCTAACATAAGATCATGACAGCCCTGTTCACAAGATTTTTTCTCCAAGATGTCTGCCCACTTTGTTTGTTTTAAATCTTTTTCAACCAGTTGTAAATGTTTCTTTGGAATGAATGTGATACACATTTTACTATACATTGAATTTTCATTCTTGCACCTTGTTTTTTAAAATTTTCTAGCTACTAGGGTTAAATTGTGGTCAGACATGCCTGTGATTAAATTATAGGTTTTAATTATTCTCTCTGGTTTATTTGTCAATATTAAATCTATTAAAGTTTGAGAAGATCTTGTTATACGAGTTGGTTTACTTAATAGGTGTGTCATTTGAAAAGGTTTTGTTATTTCTTTAAGTTTGTTTCTACATAATTTCTCAGACCAATTCAAATTAAAATCACCTAAAAGAATTACTTCTTTTCCATCACATTGTTTAAGTTACCAAGAGAAATAAAGAAATCATTAGTAGCTTTGGGAGGTCGATAAATTGCTAATACACAGAAAGCCATTTGAGGAGATAAAGTAATAGTAGTCCCCACGCACTCCAAGTTACAATCACTGATGTCCATTTGTTTACTTTGGATGTGATCTTTTATGTAAATCAGCACACCGCCGCCTTTACCCTTGTTTCTGTCACGTCTATACAAGGTGTATCCCGACACTTTCACTATAGAAGAGGGAATAGTAGGAGTTAACCAAGTTTCCGTTAAGCAAAGATAGTCAAGATTTGAGTCCGTTAACAAATGTTCGATCTGCTCAGTCTTTGAAACAATGCTGCGGATGTTTAAATGTCCTCCGAAGATGCCCTTCGGCTTTATTTTCGGGTTCCAAAGCACGCTCGCGTGATTCACAGTCTGAAACAGTTTCATTTGCTGCTGTTTAAATAAGGCAGTAGTATTTGCAGTAATTGCTGGCTTAGCGTGGATCACTGATGTTAATATTTTCTCAGGAATGAGCGTAGGAGCGTAGTTTATCAGGGGGTTACCTCGTTTTCCCACACTGGAGCCTTGGATATGGGTCAGCGACGCTTCCACCACATGAATGGGAACAACTGATTGTAGAGCGTCCACACGATCTTGATAATCCAGAGGCCCGGGGTTTAGATGAATATCCCCACATAGCAGCAAAAACGTGCATAGAAAGACAGAATATCCTCGAGTCCGACTTGCCGGTACCGTCCCTCTGAAGCAGCACCGCTCACGCAGCGCGCTACGAGTACATGCTCGCCCGTCTTTTAAAACGTTTGAGTAAATGGTGTATTGGCACCATGAAGCAAGCGGCATTGGCACGACTATGTCTGCGAACGCTGTAGCCTGCAACAAAGTAAGCCGTTCGCGTTCACGAGATCCCCACAGTTGTATCAGTAGGAGAAACAACACATAGAGTGTTACCCAGAGATGTAATGAGTTCTACAGAGCTGAGATATTCTTCTAAAAATCTTTGTTTATATTCAATTGGAGGCAGAGTGAAGGTGTGAAGTTTGAGGGAGGCAGAGAGAAAGTGTGAAAAGAAGATGGGAACACTAAAAATGTGTGGGGAAAAAAACAGAGGCTTGGAGATGTTAAAGGCTGAAAAGAAAGATAAAGACAGACCCTTCTCCTCAGTCCACAAGCATTACAGGCCCCCAGGGCTTTAGGGGCCAGTTCTGGTCACTCCATTATTCCAGATGACTGTCCATTCTAGCCCGAATACTGAGGCTTGTCATTCCTGTTTCCATCATTCCTGATCCCAAATTGGAACTATAGTGATCTCCATATAAAGCAATTTCCTGACCCTAAAGAATCCCTTCTGTGCAAAATTCACTTACAATGTGAAATTCATGTAAGCACAGTAGACAATAATCAGCCACAACCTTAAAAGCACCTGCCTAATATTGTGCTGGTACTCCTCGTAGGGTTCAGCAGGTTTCTGACCGGTCTGCAGCTACGCAGCAAGCTGCGATGCACTGTGTGTTCTGACACCAAGTTTTTTAGCAATTTGTGCTACAGTAGCTCTTCTGTGGGATTGGACCAGACGGGCTAGCCTTCACTCCCCACACGCATCAATGAGCATATGGCTTCCATGACCATGTTCATGGTTCACCGGTTGTCCTTCCTTGGACCACTTTAGTAGATACTAACCACTGCATGCCGGGAACCCCACAAGACCTGCTGTTTTGATGATGCTCTGACCAAGTCGTCTATCCATCACAATTTGGCCCTGGTCACAGTCACTCAGATCCTTTCGCTTGACCATTTTTCCTGCATCCAACACATGAAATTCAAGAACTGACTGTTCACTTGCTGCCTAATATATCCCACCCCTTGACAGCTGCCACTGTAACAAGATAATAAATGTTATTCACTTCACCTGTCAGTAGTTTTAATGTTGTGGCTTATCAGTTTATGTATTGCTTTGACACATTGGCTCTCTTCCAAACCCTAAAGAGCGGCCTCGCTGTCTTCTAAGGCAGGATCTTAACTGAGATGGAACCTCACAAGTTATTTTTGGAGTTAGCATGCTCAACTAATGACGCAATACTCAAAAATTGTGTTTTGTTTAATGTGTTTTGCTGTTTAAAGATAAATGTGACAGATCCTTTAAAGATGCCAAATAAAGCTTCGATGTTTACTACTCTTGTGTGACTATTCACGCATCCCAAACAATGATTATGTGGATGTAGCTTATATGGACAATTTGCTTTTCAGTTATATTAACTGGCCAAGACTGAACAACTGAGGCTAGAGGCAATACAGATAACTTATCCAAGGTTTAGGACATTGATAAAACAGGTGGGGAATGTTAGTGATTTAGACTTGGGTTACGATATTGTGGCAGGGCGGAGGGCGGGGCCGGGTCGTGATCCTACACACCCGGTCCCGTATCAGGCTAATTAAGCCTCCGAGAGGGATAAAGGTCGACTGCAGAGGATTGTGCGGGAGAGAGAGATAATTTACGGACATGTCCGTCATATGTGTGTGTTTGTCTTTTGTTTAAGTTGTTAATTCAAATATTATTTATATCGTCAAGCCGGTTCTCGCCTCCTCCTTTCCCTTGAACTACGTTACACTGGTGCCGAATCCCGGGAAAGAGGAGGGATACGCCGTAGTAGAGTTCTCGCCACTACCGGCCACAACAACGGAGCAGCCGCGGCCATCTGCCGGGGGACGAGGAGCCCAGCCGCCTGAAAGAGGACGATGGCCGCCGACCGCGAGGGGAGAAGGGGCTCCTAACCGACCGCCTGCAGCGGTCAAGGCCGCTGCCAGGGGCGCAGGAGTCGCCTACCGGCCGCTGAAACACGGCGGGGTTTGAGACCGCCAACCGCGAGCAGGGAGGGGAGGGGCTCGCTGCAAGGGGCGGGGGAGACCCCTTCTGTTCCCTGAGAACACGGCGGGGTGTTCCGTCCGCCAGGGGCTGGAGGTCTGCCTCTGATCCGCCCGGAGAGGCGCGGCTGTCGTCCAATAGAGGGTGGAGGAGTGGGCGAGGAACAAGCTGCGGCGTATCGGAGAACTGGCGAGTAAGAGTTTTTTTTTTTTTTCATCTCTCTCTCTCTCTCCCTCACTGCCGCTCTGCGTTGGCCTTTTCCCTCTCTTAAATTTTACAGTGTTTTTTTGGGGGGTACTACACTGTTACAGGAAGTACCCCCCCAGTTTAATTATTTCTGTTTCCCTCCCCTTGTCCTCGCCCTCGTCCAGGTAGACGGGGATGAGCTGCCGGCAGACGGGGCTTAGGGCACGCTCTACCCCAGGGAAAGAGGGGGGGCGGGATGTACATCATGCTGGGGGCTCCCCAGCCTGAGAGAACGAGGGAGGAATGTGGCAGGTCAGAGGGCGGAGGGACGGGGCCGGGCTGTGATCCTACACACCCAGTCCCGTATTAGGCTAATTAAGCATCCGAGAGGGATAATGGTCGACGGCAGAGGATCGTGCGGGAGAGAGAGATAGTTTACAGACATGTCCGTTGTGTGTTTGTTTGTCTTTTGTTTAAGTTGTTAATTAAAATATTATTTATATCGTCAAGCCGGTTCTCGCCGCCTCTTTTCCCTTGAACTACGTTACAGATATCTTTGAAGAAATATCCCTTGATTTTTTTTGTCTTTCTCATGACAAACTTATGCACAAGTTTTCTGATTGAGTCACATTTACTCTTTTCACAAACCCAGAGAACTGGTAAGCAAGCAGCATTTTACAGCAAAGGTGTGCTCCTGTTTCAAAGGCTGTTCCAAAATATAATAAAAAGAAAACAATGTGCTATCAAGGTAGTGTATTATGTTTTCTTGCCAACATGCTAAAGGTAAACTCTTTTGGAATGAATGGTTAGTTGAGTTTTCTTATGCACTTTACATAAAGAGCGCTGATTGTGTAGCACACAGAGTTGATGCCCATGGTGAGCGTTCAAAGACAGACACTTTTGGTTAGGATATTGCCTTAGAAGGCAGCTGCCTATGTAGGCAGTGAACAGCGAGGCAGCTCACTATGTTTTGGAACAGAGCCATTCAAGAATCTTACATGGACACTTTTAGAGCACTAATTGAACCCTTTAGTTTGGTAGAATGTCATTATATTATTTTACCCTTTAACTCTTTCCCCGCCAAACACGGAATTTTCCGTGTTTTATGAAAAAACGCTTCCCCGCCAAACACGGAATTTTCCGGGTTTCCGTGTTTTAGGTGTTATACGGTAAGGAAGACCCCTGCGCATGTTTTGAAAGAGTACGCAACTCTTTGATCAAAGAAACAGACTGCGATCGTCTCAAACATGAAGAAGTGGAGTATTGAGAAGCTCAAAATATCAGACATAAACATGCCTTTTTATCAGCTTTTTGTCTGAAATGTTGTTTTTTGACAAAACCGACCTCTGTACAAGTCGCAATAAAAAAAGAACAAATGAAGATAAAATAAAATCGTTTTTTTTTTGCCTAAAAGCAGAGGCTCAGATCTTTATTGTGATATATAGCATCTTCATATATTCATGGAAGAAAATATTCTGCGGGCCATTAAATTTTAGCGAAAATCGTCAAAAACCCTGGCGGTGGCTGGCAACTTTTTTTTAAAAACGCTGGCGGGGAAAGAGTTAAAGGGACAATTCACACAAAAATGAAAATTCTCTTCAGCATTTACTCACCTGTATGCCGTCCCAGATGTGTATGACTTTCTTTAATCTACTGAACACAAACAGAAATTTTTTTTTGGTCCATACAATGCAAATGAATGGGTGCCAACATTTTGAAGCTCCAAAAATCACATAAATCAGCATAAAAGTAATCCATATGACTCCAGTATTTAACTGAATATCTCCAGAAGTGATATGACCGGTGTGGGTAAGAAACGGATCGCTTTCACATTCTTCTTCTTGTGTTTTTGTTCTTTCACATTTTTCATGCACACCAACCCCTACTGGGCAGGGAGAAGAATTTCAAGCAAAATATTACTCTGCTACTCTTAATCTGTTGTTCCACACCTATTATATTGCTTCAGAAAATATGGAATTAACAAAAAGCAAAAATGGATTACTTTTATGAAGCCTTTGTGCTTTTTGGAGCGTCAACATTTTGGCACCCATTCACTTGCATTGTACACAGCTGAAATACTCTTCTAAAAATCATAATTTGTGTTCTGCAGAAGAAAGAAAGTCATACACCTCTGTAATGGCATGAGGGTGAGTAAATGATGAGAGTATTTACATTTTTGGGTGAACTAACCCTTTAAGTTTCACCCAGTGCATCCTGTGGAATAGATCACATGTTCTTCTCCAAACTTAAGTTTGATTCTGATCTTAAAAACTAGATTCATAATGGATTATGCTACGAGTGTGATGTCCTTGCTGAATGTATTAGTGAAAACCCTGCCCTACTTCCTGCTAAATGCTAAATTCATGTGTATTAAAAGATGTAAACCTTTGTGACAGATAGATAGAGAGCTTGGCTGTGTGTGTTGGTGTCCAGCTGAGACGCTGTCATATCTGCCAAAAATCCCCAGCAGAGCTTTCTATTTTAATGTTCACATAATATTAATCATGCAAAATAGATTTCAGTTAGTGCACTGAGAGCCGGAGTCTGAATCGCAGCAGGGATCTGCTGGTTTAAAAGCACTGGAAGTAGTCAATACTAATGTTTGGGTGTTATTTAATGAGACGGCTGTAAGACTAATGAGGCAGAACAAATGAGTTGGCTGCCATTATGGCCACAAACACCTTCGTGAATGTAATGTATTCACAGATATGTTGGTTATGGATATATTCAATTAACGTTTATACCACATCAGAATAGAGTTTTACATTTTCTGAAGTCAATGAGACTGGTGCTTGCTAGTGCATGTGTAATTTAAATAAATTATTTGTACATTGATTAAAAGTTCATTGATCTCTCATGAACTTTTAGGGAAAGCCGTGCTTCCTGTGTAACCTTAAAGCAATCACTTCTACATTTCTAATCCCTAACCCAAATTTGGATACATAAAGTCCAATAAAACTTGCAAACTGAAAATACATTTCTTTCAACAGTGATGGAGGGATTTTGTTACATTTCTTCTTGTTTCTTTACCCACCTTTTTTGAGTCTCCAGAATTATTTTAACTCATTATTTGGCAGAACGGCGGGCATCACCGGAGACTGAAAGAGTGAAACTGAGGCACTTTTCACTTGTCGTAAAATGAATAATTTTTAGTGTAAGAAAAAAACAAGATCTATAAAACTTTCCGTGCTGTTGGAGACACAAATAGGAGTCCACCCTGCGTCAAATCACCTCTAATTTGTATTGGTATTTTTTCACCTGTTGTCATATAGTGATTTTTAAATCACTGCAATAACTGCTGGTGAAAGAAGTTGGAGAGGATAATATGTTTGGATTTGGTATATAATTTTCTGTTTTCATTTCGTGAAAACGTGTTTTTGAATTTACAAATATTTTGGTTGAATTAGTTTTGTCTTTCAATAAATTAATCAAATCGACCGGGTCTGTGTAGCTCAGTAAGTAAAGACGCTGACTACCGCACCTGGAGTCACAAGTTTGAATGCAGGGCGTGCTGATTGACTACAGCCAGGCTTTCTAAGCAACCAATTGGCCCGGTTACTAAGGTGGGTAGAGTCACATTGGGGTAACCTCCTCTTGGTCACTATAATGTGGTTCTCGCTCTCGGTGGGGCACGTGGTGAGTTGTGGGTGGAGGGTAGCTTGAAGCCTCCACATGTGCTAGGTCTCCACGATAACATGCTCAACAAGCCACGTGATAAGAGGCGCAGATTGACGTCTCAGACCGAGACTCGTCCTCCGCCACCCAGATTTAGGTGAGTCACTACGCCACCACCCGCATTGGGAATTTGGCATTCCAAATTGGGGAGAAAAACATAAAAAAATCTAAATCGACTGGTGGAAGTGAAGTGCATGCCAATACAATCAATATTAATACTAGAAATGATTTGTGTGTCAGTATAGGTGAAAATGAATAATAATACTGTAATAAGAATCATGGAAAGGAGGCGAGAACCGGCTTGACAATATAGATAATAGTTTAATATAAAACTGAACCAAAAAGACAAACAAACACACACACACACACACACACAGGTGTCGGACAGCTGTCTGTAAATCTCTCTCTCTGTCCCACTACAGTCTCCGGTCGGCCTTTATCCCTCTCTGAGGCTTGATTAGCCCGATTAGGGGCGGGGTGTGTGGAATCATGGCCCGGTCCCGCCCTCCGCCCTGCCACAAATACTTATATTCCCTTTCATTTAACTAGAGGTGGGGGAAAAAAATTGATATGTAAAATTATCGTGATATTTTTCCTTGTGATATTGTATCGATATTTGCATGCCATATCTTGATATTATTCAAATATTTTGACGTTCACATCGTGGTGATGGTAAAATTTTTTCTCTTTGCCAAATCGCTCTAGGAATTCAACAACAGTCCTTAGAAGGTGCATTTATCATGCTTTACACATAATCATCCTCCCTTACTACATTTTATTACGATTTTACAGTAGTAACATTAGCGGAGATATTTTGTTATTAGTATCATATAAAATAAAATAACCTTTTAGGTGAAGCCTATTCTACTTTGTGTATTGAAGCGGTGTTGTAATAAATAATGTTTTTTAAAGTGTTTAGGTTACTATTGTAATTATAAATAATAATTGGACGCAGATGCTGCAATAACGCAGAAGAACCTCAGAAGAAAATTTGACTTGACCCAGCTGATTAGCGTATTGCGCGAACGATTTTGCCATACCCACTTGTGCCTAGACTTAGCACATGCTTCATGAAGAAAACTAAACTTCATGGGCATGCCCATTGTCTTTACGCTTATTATTTATGGCATAGCACTGTGCTTTACGCTAGCGCACTTAAATAGGGCCCTTGAGCTTAAAATTTCCATCAGGATGAATCAGGATCATATCTGAAATATATAAGTAATATCACACGAGCAAGAGTGCTGTATGGCCCTACATCAGCAGCGCTGTGATTCGGCCGTGGGTTATCACAGCAGTGCTGATTTAGGGTCATACAGCACTCTTGCTCGTGTGATATTACTTATATACAACAGTTCAATGAACAAGTACATTTTTAAAAAATTAGGAAAAACCGAGTACGTCATTAAAACACACTTGTGCATGGAAGTACTTTATTACGCGACGGATCAGAATCTGCTGTTGCTGGTTCAAAAGAAATGATGCGTCCAAACCTGCATTAGTAATTCAAAAAGTTCACTTCAGAAATAGTATCACAGCTTGTGCTGTTTCTAACAAGTTATTGGATAAACGAGGATGGATTGATGGCTGTGTGCGTGTCTATGTGTCTCTCTGTGTGTGTGTGTGTGTGTGTGTGTGTGTGTGTGTGTCTGTGTGTGTGATAGAGAGAGGGAGCATGTGTGATCAACTGTTGCCACTCCCAAGCAGATATGCTGTCAGTGTTCTGTATGTCAGCTTTCTCAGCAGAACAGTTGCGTCCAAACGGGGGTATTTCTCCCTATTTCATGGTAGGCGCGCAAGAGTCATTCACTATAGAAACAGTGATGTCTTCCGCCATTTTTAAACGGTGTGTATCCAATGTGGAATCTCGGTAAGCACCTCGAGTTCTGTAATCAAACAGTCTGTTGTGTCTCTCAGCTGTGATGAGCCTTAATCCTGAAATTGTTCATTTAAAGCCGTTTAAAACAATGTCCTAGCTTAAGTAATGTAGTGGTAATACGAGCGATCACTGAGCGCTGTTCTATCTAACAATGACTAACAGAACTTTACGTCACCAACTGGCTCATATTACACACAAAAATGATCTTTTGCCACCAGCTGGCTGACATATGTAATTTAAAAAATAAAGACAGTAACTCCAAACACATATGCACTGCTCTTACACGTTAGTTTAGAATGACACGAACACAAGCGGAGTGATACACACACAGTGAAGTGTCCGAGTGCTGATCCTGTCAGACCATCAGTGCTCAATGAACATCTCTCGTCCAATCAGATTTGAGGACCGGAACTAACGGTTGTATGCATGTATATTATAATTATATATATATATATATATATATATATATATATATATATATATATATATATATATACACACACACACACACACACACACATATATATATATATATATATATATATACATACAACATACTGTATATACACACAATCGAGGATAATGAGGTTGACATCATAAAACGTACTCATTCTGCACACCAGCCCACATCAGTTCTACACAATATTGGAGATTTGTGTGCAAGGATAAATTCACACAGACTTGTTATCATCACCATGCCACTGGGAACAAGTGAAATCAGTGCAAGCTTTTATTACAGTGTACTGTCTCGCTTTGATTGTGCATCTCTCTTCTCTGCTCTTTTACAGGGTTGCCATTAACTGCAAACAACAGAGCCGCCCAAATGATTTTCTTAACAGCCTTGCCATATTTGTCCCTGATAGAGGTATGAAGACTGTTGGCAGGCTGCACTAGTGGCTAACGTTAGTGTACCCCGGAAAACAGGAACCCTTCTTGGGATAATGGAGACTGGCAATCAGACCGTATCCCCAGAGGACAGACAGACTTTGGCCCCTCTCTGCACAGTTCAATGCTGTGGGCTGCTAAACCGCATATTGGCGGTCATGTTCATGGTCAGCTTGGCTTTTGCCATTGTAGTGGGAAACGTAGTCACACTTACCGTTTTCATGCAGACACGGCATTCCCAAACACCACAGGGCTACCTCAAAGGTAACTCCAATGTTTTGCATTAAGAGTATGTTTGAAATGCATCCTGTTCTCCTTAAAATTATATGCCTGGCAATATATTTGCTAAATTATATTGCATTGTTCCTTAAATGTACTGCAGCAGTTCCGAGGTGAAATGTCCACTGTGTGGTGCTAAAATTTGTTAAATGTTTTCCAAACAAAGTGGTTTAAAAGGTTTAGGTTTTAATAGGGTTCAAAGCAGTGTTACTATGAATGCAAACTTTAATACAGTGAAAAAGACTCTATTAGCGTAACATAAATATCTATAAATAAATACAAATTTCCAACACTCTTTTGAATGTCCATATACTAACATAAAATATATGATGCCATGAGCGTACCTTAATTTAATATTACTATTATTTTGAATGGCCATGGAAAATTAAACAATGTGATAAAATTTTTACCTGGCCGCAAAAAGTAGTCCGTTAATTTACCTGATGAACTTTCACCTTTTGCTGACCCTTTATGCTTCACAGAGTTAATGTGTGCTTCTAAATCACTGACACGTAAGTGCCATCTTTACATGTCATACATTCTGCTTCACACGGATCTCGACTTGGACGAGAGCATGGGAATTTTTGAGCAAATCTTCTGTAAATTTGCACTTTCGTTTGGGCATTGTTTCCACTCAGCTGTCATTTGCTGCTACTGTTAAGCAACTGTTTGATGCCGAACACAACAGCACTTCACGCGCTCATGGAGAGATTGACAGGCAGGAATTTGGCCAATAGTTTCTACAAGCCTCTTATAAATCGACCAATTGGTGAGCGAGAAGGCGGGACTTACAAAGAGGGTTTAAAGCACACACAATGAAGTATTAGACCAGATGCACATCATAATGCAAGTAAAGCCGAATCCTGGACATTTTTGCAAATTTAGACATTTTAAGGTCTGAAAACATGGACATGTCTGGGAAAAAGAGGATGTATGGTCACCCTATGTTATAGCACCTCAAGTGTTACTTTCACCAGAAAACTGCTGCACCACGTAAAAATTATTTAGCAAAAATGCAGGTACAGTAAAATGATTCTATGAAACCAGGTTGTTGAAATTGCATACTGCCATACCACTCATACTGTCTTTTCAGTATGTAGTGTGCTGTCTTTTCAGTATGTAGTGTGCTGTCTTTTCAGTATGTAGTATGCTGTCTTTTCAGTATGTAGTGTGCTGTCTTTTCAGTATGTAGTATGCTGTCTTTTCAGTATGTAGTATGCTGTCTTTTCAGTATGTAGTGTGCTGTCTTTTCAGTATGTAGTATGCTGTCTTTTCAGTATGTAGTGTGCTGTCTTTTCAGTATGTAGTGTGCTGTATTTTCAGTATGTAGTATGCTGTCTTTTCAGTATGTAGTGTGCTGTCTTTTCAGTATGTAGTGTGCTGTCTTTTCAGTATGTAGTGTGCTGTCTTTTCAGTATGTAGTGTGCTGTCTTTTCAGTATGTAGTATGCTGTCTTTTCAGTATGTAGTATGCATGCTGTGCACACTGTGAATTTTCCATATGCATGGAATACCTTGATGTCCAACATTTGACAGTATGCAGTACACAACCAGAGAACACTGGATGAATTAATAATAAAGAGCAATATACTCTTGACCCAAATTACAGAAAACTATTCCAATCACAATTTATAACATAATATTTTTTGACACATTATTTGGTCAAAATCTTAGTCATTTGTACACAAAACTGGATGAAAAATTCAAATAACAAAATTGTTTCTGAAAAAATGACTGGATGCCACATTTAATTTAGCAGGTCTTGAGAAAATGTAGCATACTGTTTGAAACGTTATTGCCAGTGCTCTAACTCTGCTAACTCTGCAAAACTTTATTTGCTCCGCAGTGTCTTTGGCCATCGCAGACATGATGGTTGGAGTCTTGGTGGTGCCTTTTTCCATATACACCGAGATCTCCCTCATGGTGACTAGCGCTCCTCCGCTGTGGTACCAGGGTGTCTCACAAGCCTCTCTGAAGGGCGTATCACACCCTTGGCAACCCTGCATGCTCATTGGTCCAGTTTTTGCCGGATGCACCTTCATCTCGATCAGCACCATATGTCTGATGACAGTGGAGCGTTGTGTGGCAATCTTGCGTCCGCTGCACAAGGACAGTCTAGTGACACGGCGTCGTACCCTGTTCCTCATCCTCGTGTCCTGGGCTTGCAGCTTCTTATTGGCCATGGCTCCACTCATGCTGAGCAACAGCTTCACACTGGAGTACAACGAATGCAGTCGCATGTGCAACTACGCCCCCTTACTGATCGGACTTCAGTTGCCACCAGATGCAAACATCCTTCTGTTGTTCCCAGCCTTTGACTTCACTTTACTAGGCGGCACGCTGGCCGTCAATATCCTGTCCTTCACCAGCATCCGCCGCTACTCTCGGAAGCGGAAGCTCCTCTCTGAGGGAGGCTTTGGTCGGTGTCCGCATAGACCCTCTTTTTCGGATATCAAAGCAGCTAAAACCATTGGAATCCTTACTTTTGCTTTTACAGCCTCATTCTCTCCCATCGCAGTCTTTGTGCTGGGGAACGTGGTGGGCTACACCTGGTGCAACTTTTCCTTCTTCGCATTTTGGATTCTGACGGGCAATAGTTGCTGCAACGTGATCATTTACAGTGTGCGTGACCAGCGTTTTAGGAAAGGGCTGACCCTGCTCTTTCAGCGAGACAGATCACAACCTCATTCAGAGAAGAGCTGAGGTTTTTAGGACGGGCGAAGGTTGGGGCCAACCGCACTTCCTTTAACTCCTGTATCTTCCGCATCCAGAGATTAATGGTTTGTTTTTCAGGACCTCTTTCACAAATGGTTCAGGGACAACAACTAGCATCTTTCCAGGGATTGTGACATTCGTCACTACGTTGTATGGAGGATTATAGTCTATTTTAGCATATTCTTGCCATTTTGTATTATTTATTCAGTGCAAGATATTATATCCAACTTGGTCACTTAGAGTCACGTAACTACACCAATATTTTAGCAAATAATTTTACATGACTCGGTGTACGTATCGTGGCAGTTTTTTGGCAACAACTGATACTGTAGTGTTGCACTTGCAATGCAAAAGACCAGGGTGCGAGTCCAAAAGAGCATGCAAGTTGAAACGTGAACCAAAAGTGTCATAGAAGCAACACAAAATGACGTGGTTGATTCAGCAATTGTGTTTTTCATCTCACATTTACTTATTGAACACTATCGGTTAGGTTTAGGTTTAAGATTCAGGGTATGTAAAACCCAATAGAACATTACATAAAAAATAAATCTGTTTAGGAGAAAATTAAACTCGCTTTTAGCGCCACACAGTGGACATTTCATCTCGGAACTGGCGCAAAACATGTAATGAAGCATGCCATGTCATTTAAAAAAGAAAATTGCAGATTATTTCAATTCATAACAGTGTGCCATTGTAAAAAGGATAAAAGACTGATGCCTTATTAAAGAATAGGGGTTTGCGTATCCATCACGACCTTGTAAAATATGTTTGTGTGATGTCAATATTTTTTAATGTGATTTATAAAAACACATCACAGATTTATTTTATTTCTAGGATGAAGTTCTACATGCACTGTATACAAATAAATATGTAGTTACTTTAAAGCTATTTTTACCTGATCTGACCCTCAAAAATAACTTAAAATCTAATAAAAAGTCAGACTAATGCAGTCATATTAAATACTATTTTATATTAATATTACTAAACAATCATATCAATATTTATTTACAATTGCTAAAGATATTCTATATCAATATAAATATAAGAAATGATTTATTATATTTCTATACATACTGTATGTATACTGTATTAAAAAAGTTTGTATTATTTGTGGAATAATGTGCAGATTTTGCTGTTTTGGAATGAAATTGTTATTTTAATTCACCAAAGTGGCATTCAACTGATCACAAACTACAGTCGGGACATTACTGATGTGGAAAAAACAGCATCATATATTTGAAAAAATACATTTTTTATCAAATCTAGACAGCAGCATCACTCAAACACCTTATCCTTGAGTAATCATGCTAAATTGCTAATGTGGTGCTAGAAAACCACTTGCCATTATATCGAACATGGTTAAAAAAAAACCTATTTGGTTCGTTAAATGAAGCTTAACATTGTCATTGTGTTTTTTTTTTGAGTTGCCACAGTATGCAATAGACTGGCTTGTCTTAAGGTCAATATTAGTTCAAAAATGAATGAAGGCTATACAATGCTTGAAATGGCCAAAACACTGAAGATTTCATACAAAGGTGTAACTACAGTATTCAAAGACAAAACACAACTGGATCTAACAAGGACAGAAAGAGATGTGGAAGACCAGATTTGCAACTGAACAAGAGGATAAGAACATCAGAGACTCTAGTTTGAGAAATAGACGCCTCACATGTCCTCCGCTGACAGCTTTATTGAATTCTACCCGCTCAACACCAGTTTCATGTACAACAGTAAAGAGAAGACTCAGGAGGTCTTATGGGACGAATTGCAAAGAAAAAGCCACTTTTGAAACAGAAAAACAAAAAAAAAAAGGTTCGAGTGGGCAAAGAAACACAGACATTGGACAACAGATAATTGGAAAAGAGTGTTACGGATCTGAACCACATTGAGCTTTTGTGGGATCAGCTAGACTGTAAGGTGTGTGAGAAGTGCCCAACAAGACAGCCGCATCTATGGCAAGTGCTACAGGAAGTGTGGGGTGAAAGGTCACCGGAGTATCTGGACAAACTGGCAGCTAGAATAACAAGGATCTGCAAAAATGTCATTGCTGCATGTGGAGGATTTTTTGATGAGAACTCTTTAAAGTAGTTTAAGTTAATTTAAGTTAATTTTGTATTTTCAAATTGTAATAGTAATTTTTCACGTTATTAATGTCCTGATTATACATTGTGATCAGTTGAATGCCACTTTGGTGAATAAAAGTAGCAATTTCTTTCCATAAGAGCAAAATCTGTACATTATTCTAAACCTTTGGCCGCCAGTATATCTATATCTCAAATGAAAAAGAAATATTTAAGACTCTGCATTATTTCTAGGTCACTTACAAAGAACAACTGGTACAAAGCTGCTATTAAAGCAAAAGGGGGACATACCAAATCCAAAACAATTCTTACATTTTTCAGTTCAGTCCAACTTGTCCCAAAAATTTGAACAATGTTAGTGTAAACACAAATACAATATAATCTTTTATTTTATAAATATATATTATAAATCACAATTACATAATCAGTATTAATTTGCATTATTGATGGAATGAAGACCTCAAAATTTGTAATAAACGCATTTTGAAGCAACTTTCTCCCCTGTGTTCATTGGGTGTGGGTAATAGTAGGTGACAGGGCTAAAAGTCTGTCAGTCTTCTGTTTAAATATTCACAGTTTCAGCAGCAGAGCCACAAACAGCTGCTCACGTCACACACTCACTGCCTCGGGCTCTAACATTACCCTCGTGGTAAAGCAGTAGTCGAAATGTGTTTAAGAACACTAAGGGGCTGATTTACAATCAAGAAACACTGACAGAGGAGGTTTACTCCAGGGCTAGGTTTAAGCTAAGAGAAACATGTCTAAAAGACTCATTTTGTTCTGTACAAGTCACATGATGGGCTTTTGGTCTTTAATCTGAAGTAACATCTGCTGTCCTGTATATTGTCAAAGATGATTCTCATCAATGCCATTTCTTAAATTGCCCTTTTGACTATGTCAGGACATGTGGTGAATATTTAACTCACTGCTTGGCATTGCCCCGAGGCAACACAAAATCTGTCTCACACCTCATTTTTTAAGGAGTTTCGTTAATTCTGGTTTATGATAATATTCACATAGAATCTAAAAATATGATTAACAGTGCATTAAAGGTTTATCGATATGTTGCTACATCAATGTGATACTTTTACAATGGCTCCTGCCTTTAAACTAGGCACTTTAGTCATGGAGAAACTAGACACATGTATCTCCTCAGCTACAATCAGTGCATACAAGCAGGTTTTTTTCAATGAGAGAGTTCAGTGAAGAGTGGCTGATAGCAGAGCCTGGCAGGAGAAATCAAGTATGTTCAGCCAGCAGCGTGTACATGAGATACATGACCTGACACATGCCCTGTAATGTGACACATGGGCTAAGGAACAGGGTTGGGATAAAGTGAAGTGTTGACTGTGTGGAAAGATAAGAAAAAAGGAGACTAAATTCGCAATAGCATGCTATCATACTACTCACACTGTTTCTGCTACATCTACAGTATATATGGACCCTATACTGCAAAATATTAAGAGTAGTAGTATGCAATTCTCAGCTTTGCAGGCGAGTATGAACTTGCATCTGCATATGTTTTAGCAAATGATGTGGTGCATTGCATCTTAAATTGGTAATAAAATTGCCAAAATTATAGAAAACTGGTGGCTCCAAAGTGCTGATGCTTTAAAGAGTCTTTTGACAGTGCCTCCATTTGTAGCTGACCGAGTGTGTTGATATCATTAACAATTTGAGTTGTTATGACAGCCAACGACTGCACAAGTTGAGCCTAAACCTTACAGAGAAACTGAGCACACTCAACATCAGCACCTCCCACTGTAACTGGATTCTGGTCTTCCTGGCATGGAGACCTCTGGCAGTCTGGATAGGCAGCAACCAGTCCAGCACCAACACAGAGCGCAAGGCCCCACAAGGCTGCATGCTCAGCCCACTGCTGTTCACCCTGCTGACCCAAGATTGTACTACTAAACACAACACAACCACATCATGAAATTTGCAGATGATAACACAGTAATGGGGCTTATCAGCAATGATGACAAATCGCCATACAGAGACTAGGTGAAGCGTCTAGCGGTTTGGTGCGGAAACAACAATTTGTCTTTGAATGTTAATGTGACTAGGAGGAGTGCGGGGCCAGGCCTTGACTACACACCCCACACACCTACATTAACCCCAATTGGGCTAATCAGCTGAGGAGAGGGATAAATGCAGCGAATGCGGCAGTTCGGGAGAGAGAGAGAGCCACATGCAGCTGCCATGTGTGTTTCCCTCTCCCGAACTGCCACATTCGCTGCACTTATCCCTCTCCTCGGCTGATTAGCCCCATTGAAAAACACACTAGAAAAACAAAGGAGATAATCATTGACTTCAGGAAGCCACGCGCCAACCACCCCCACTGCCCATCAATGGGTCCACTTTGGAGAGAGTAAGGAGTACCAAGTTTCTGGGTCTGCACATCACAGACAATCTGACTTGGTCCCACAGCATCTCTTCACTCACTAAGAAAGCACAGCAGCATCTTCACCTTCAATGGCGACTAAAGAAGGCAAGCCTCCCCCTCCATTCTCACCAAGTTCTACAGAGGAACCATTGAGAGCATTCAAACAACCTGCATCACCGCCTGGTTTGGAAACTGCAATGCATCAGACCGCAAAGCCCTGCAACACATAACAGCAGAAAAGACTCTCACTCCCATCCATAACAGACATTTACCAAAAACGATGTCTGCACAAGGCCCACAGCATCATAGTGAACCCCTCCCACAGACTCTGACCTGTTGCCATCTCAAAAGAGATAATGTAGCATACAGGTCAAAATACAAAGACTCAGCAACAGCTTTATCCCTCAGGCTGTCAGGCTCCTCAACACCCTGACACCTCCAACCACATCCAGGACAAGAACTTAAACCTAAACTGAAAAGAAACATTTTGCAAACTTTCAGCCTTTTGCAAAACACTTTAAACTGGCATATATACCATATGCTACCACCACCAGTATTTGAGTGGACCGTGTGTTCCCCCTCTACTATCATTGTATTAATTATGTTTCAGTTTAAATTGTCTAGAGATTATGGATGGTGTTTACAGTACGGTTTGTCTATATTGCATGTATATATGTACACTCACCTAAAGGATTATTAGGAACACCTGTTCAATTTCTCATTAATGCAATTATCTAATCAACCAATCACATGGCAGTTGCTTCAATGCATTTATGGGTGTGGTCCTGGTCAAGACAATCTCCTGAACTCCAAACTGAATGTCAGAATGGGAAAGAAAGGTGATTTAAGCAATTTTGAGCGTGGCATGGTTGTTGGTGCCAGACGGGCCGGTCTGAGTATTTCACAATCTGCTCAGTTACTGGGATTTTCACGCACAACCATTTCTAGGGTTTACAAAGAATGGTGTGAAAAGGAAAACATCCAGTATGCGGCAGTCCTGTGGGCTGAAAATGCCTTGTTGATGCTAGAGGTCAGAGGAGAATGGGCCGACTGATTCAAGCTGATAGAAGAGCAACTTTGCCTGAAATAACCACTGCTACAACCTAGGTATGCAGCAAAGCATTTGTGAAGCCACAACACGCACAACCTTGAGGCGGATGGGCTACAACAGCAGAAGACCCCACCGGGTACCACTCATCTCCACTACAAATAGGAAAAAGAGGCTACAATTTGCAAGAGCTCACCAAAATTGGACAGTTGAAGACTGGAAAAATGTTGCCTAGTCTGATGAGTCTCGATTTCTGTTGAGACATTCAGATGGTAGAGTCAGAATTTGGCGTAAACAGAATGAGAACATGGATCCATCATGCCTTGTTACCACTGTGCAGGCTGGTGGTGGTGGTGTAATGGTGTGGGGGATGTTTTCTTGGCACACTTTAGGCCCCTTAGTGCCAATTGGGCATCGTTTAAATGCCACGGCCTACCTGAGCATTGTTTCTGACCATGTCCATCCCTTTATGGCCACCATGTACCCATCCTCTGATGGCTACTTCCAGCAGGATAATGCACCATGTCACAAAGCTCGAATCATTTCAAATTGGTTTCTTGAACATGACAATGAGTTCACTGTACTAAAATGGCCCCCACAGTCACCAGATCTCAACCCAATAGAGCATCTTTGGGATGTGGTGGAACGGGAGCTTCGTGCCCTGGATGTGCATCCCACAAATCTCCATCAACTGCAAGATGCTATCCTATCAATATGGGCCAACATTTCTAAAGAATGCTTTCAACACCTTGTTGAATCAATGCCACGTAGAATTAAGGCAGTTCTGAAGGCGAAAGGGGGTCAAACACAGTATTAGTATGGTGTTCCTAATGTAGGGAACTCTTAAAATATGCTTTATTTTGGAAAAAGCAGAGTATTAAAATATATACATTTGATTATTTGCTTTTTGTTTATTTGACAATTTGATGTAATTAAATGTACCAACATTCTTTGTTTCTGTATTATTTATACGGTTTTCCTTTACTTAAATAAGGTGTTCTGTTGAACTGAAGTGTATTAATGTTAACCAATCAGCATTGAGATTGTTTAAAGCATACGGACGCAAGTTGCGTTAAGTTACGTTTTAGAGACGACAGAGAAGGAGATCGCACATGTCCTCGTTTTGATGAAAGTGAGCGTCATTGTTGGAGACTTCCTACTTGTGTTAGTACAGGCACAAAGTGACACACAGAACTTTCTTCCACTCGATTTTGTTTGTTTAAAGTGTTATTTTTATTTTACTGTATTATTTAGTATAATTTCAACCCATTCTGCCGTTGGGTTGCGTCATCTGTTTGTGCATTAACTGTGAGATATTGTGACGGAGAAATTCGCATCAAGCTGCATCATCGGTGTCACAAGAAGCACTTCCAAACGACTCGTAACGGTGTTTGCGGGACGAGATTCATTGCAAGCTGCTTTGTTGTTGCGTTTGGACTGGACTTTCACCCCGCTGCGAGGCTGCATGACTGTTCTGTTCGTGACTCGGGCTGTAAGTGATCACTTTTCAGCGCTTCGTCATTTCCTTGGATGAAATGTAAGTGAATTCGTCGCGACCAATGCTCTTGATGTACTGAGTTAACTTGAATCCATTTCCTTGAAAGTGCACCAACGATGGGCCCCAACGGCTAGCCAAAAGAGTGTGTGTGTCTTTTTGTGCGATCATAAGAGGCTGTGATCAAACTCATCTATTGTGTTGTTACTGAGTTCATTCTGTGAATTGTGTAAATTGATCCAAAGGAGTAATTGTGAGTTTTCAATAATCATCTGTTGTATTTTTTTTCTCTTTCCCCCTTGAAATAATAAGGGAGAGTGTATATATTTTTGAGGGTGATAATTTAGAATATACTATTATTGAGGCTATTGCATACTTAATTGTGTAAGGAGAAAAAAAAACCTTTTATACAAGTACAACACAATATCTTTCAATTTTTCTTATTTTACGCCTTGATACAACAGCTGTTATTTTTTTTATTTTATTTTTTCCCAAAAGGGTTTCATATTAGTGTCTAATTAATAAATCTTTGTTGTTTTTTTCCCTTATTTAGAACTGCTGTCTTGATTTATTATTTTAATTAATTGGGAGAAACAAGAATTTTGCTTTATTATTCCCAGGTGGAGGCACCATACACTTATTAATAGTCTGATAAAGAAGAAACTAACCTCCGGCCAATTCAACATTCAACTGCCGGGAATCCAGGGTTTTCTTGTTTGGGAAACATTTAAATTAACCACTAAGGTTGAGAAAAGGGTTACACTAATAATCCTTTATGTGAGTGTATATGTACTTATGTACATATGTGTATGTTTCTTGAGCTCTTGTTTATTTTGTTTGTGAAGTGTGTTTGTCTGTAATTGTGCACTTTAGACCTGGTAAATCGCCATTTCTTTCCACTGTATACTTGTATATTAGCTGGAATGACAATAAAACTTGAACTAAACTCATTTTTTTTCTCCAAATAAATCTTAACATGGCTGTTCTTTTTTCTGGATCACTCATTTCTGTCCTTTTTAATATTCCTTCTTAAACAGACCGGCACCAGAAAACAGTCAAGCGAATGACCAGAATGATCAGAATGATCATGGTTGGTCAGGAAAACTAGATATTTCAACGACTACGTATTGCCCAAAGGTATTTTGCAAAGTGTATAGTTCAGTTTGTTGCAAGCCAAAAGGGGGTTGCACCAACCCCAAAACATTTTTAGTGTTTAGTATTTTAGTTGAGTGTATTAGTAAAATTTAGTTGAGTGTATGCTAGTACTAAAAATGATAGAAATCATATTTAACCACCGACATGTCCACCACATTCAGATCAGTTGCCAACAAATGTTTTTTAATAATTATTGATTCTTAAACTATTATCCCCCAAATCCTAAATATGCACTTACAGCCTTGCAATGTACCAATAGTTATTTATCATTATATAACCCTCAGACTAACCCTAATGTGCTACATTATTTCAAACCTTTCACAATAGTCTTGAATACTTATAATCTGAAAATGTAATTATGGTTATAAATGCAACACTGTCACACTGAAAATGTTTTGGGGTTAAATGTTTAAGTTCAGTGCAAAAATGACTAATAACAGCCTTAACTTGCACATTTTCATCACATAAAACTACATTATTTATTGTTAATGTTATTCTACTTGGTGTCAGGAAAAATATTTTTTTGAATTATATAATAGAATTTTTAAGCTTGATGACACTAATATAAATACTGATAAAGACGGTAAGAGAAACTTCTGTTTTAACCATGCAATGGGGACTGGATGTGTAAAAATTGAGCAAGATTATATATCGATGTGGTCAGAATTGCAGGTACATGTGTGACTATCACTCTGCGACAGCTTCAGAATGATTGAAGTCTCGGGATGCATGTAGTGACAAAGATTAACTGCGCACCTGTCTGCAACCATCTGTTAGTGCTGGCCCTAGATAACTAGAGGCTTGTGACACATCTCTGTCCATGTCTGATTATAATCCCATTTATATCCAAAAGTAAAATAAAAAAAATCCCAAAACTTCTTTTCTATTTAAAAAATGGAAAAATCAGTATGGATCTTGTAGTGCAGTGGTTCCCAACCTGGGGTCCGTGACACCTTCGGCGGGTACCAGAGATCACAGGGAGGGTGTGGAATCTCACACACTTTGATGCGGTCAAAAATCCATAAAATGTGCAATACCATTAAGACAGCATGTCAGCTTCCTTGTCTAACTCATCATGCAAAGACTTGACACCCTGACAACTGTAGCAAAACTTCATGAAATATCACTCAACCGACCAGAGCCTCTTTACAAAACTGCACGTGGATGAAGCGCATCAAATATATTCTGCGGAGGTGTGTTGTCTTTCGCATGGCCAAGGGCTTGTGAGTTTACTTTTCTTGGATTTTGGAATAACTGCAACATCATAACAATGCACAGCAAGACTGCAAAAACTTTTTAAAACTGCATACCTTGTTGACGTGTTAACGCATTATAAGAAGACCATCAAACAGATGCAGGGCCCTGTGTAGGGTTGAACGAAATACCAGTAGAAATGTGTTAACAGCAAGAAATGTTAAAGAATCATGTCCATTGCGGTTATGCAAAATCCCGCCACGTGGCAAATAATGCGTATTCCAAAAACGAATTATATTGTAATATATTATTTTTATCAGTATGTTATACTTTTGCATTATTTTAGCATTTTTCACAGCCTTGAATGATAGCGCACCCTCTCTCTCGCACGTACGCGTGACCAAACACAGCGAGAGATGAGATATGATACAAAAGCCGTGCTTCCCTTAGTTCCTGGTGACTTCAAGTTTCCCTGTTGGCGTCTGTTTTGCCAGAAAGCACAGAGAAGCAATCGTAATTGTAAATTACATAAATTAACTCAATTATTATATAACACATTTGTCAACCGCTATATTTAAGCGCACTAAGACTAGCAGTTGTACATCGTCGCACCATTAGCTGGATAATTCCTCACCAATCACATGTAAGCCATTGCTCTCAATGCTGCTTGCAATCCATCACGTTGTTTCATTGTGCTAACACGGCGACCTCCACCACCCCACCACTACCAGTTGAGTCCCGTCCTGCACGGGGGGTAGGCTCCTCGCCCCTGCCTCCTATCTCCGGCAGGATATGACAGTTCCGAGTACAACTTCTTCGGACCATCAGACGGGGCCCATGCCAAAGAGAGACATTACTTTTCTGTTTTATATTCATCAAATAAATGTCATCTTAAAATTCACTCAAGTCTGCAAGTCTTCCTGATAGAAGTATAGTGTACCCTTACGACTCAGTACACTTAACATTGCGTTTGCCAACGCATATGGGAGTGTCCTTTCACACAACCTTGTTGAAACCTCTCTACAATAACACCAGTATATTCTAATATTGGCTATGGTGTTTCAGCCCCGCTAGGTGCGAAGTTGTCCGCAATAAAAGCAGGTGAGCAAACGCCATTCCTCAGAATTTTCTTCCTTCAAAACAGCGATTCATCTCTCGTCTAGAAGCCCTATACTGCTTCGCCGTCGACTACACGAGTTAGCGGGCGGGATCTTCACGGCAACGAGAAGACTTTCGCTACCCTGCAGTGCTCCGGCAAACATCACTCCTGGTGTGTTCAGACCAGAGGCGTCGAGAGGATCAAATCGACTGGAAGTCATTCATTTTCTATGGCAGCCAGCGTCTCTCGGTGGCAAGAAATGGCGCGGCACGTCTTGGGCGTCAGAGGAAAGTTCAAGTCCGGGCAACATTATGTTAATGAGCTTCGACGTGGTTCAGCGGCAACCTATTGGAGTATAGAAGTGCTCCACTCTAGCGAAGTCTAGAGAACACAACAGTGTAAACTTTGGTTGCAACCAAACATTAGGCAGACAGGTGTCGAGGCCTTAGGGGTATTTCAGATTGGGTGCTAAAATGATCGAACACGGGTATATGATCCAATTTGCACGTTGGCCACACCATTACAAGTGCGTTCTGTCTTCCACGGTTTCATCTTAAGACGCGCCGGTGTTTGCTGGTTTCAAGCTGAAATACACAATCTCCTCCCGAAAAGCACAATAGAGGTTGTTCCAAATTGTTAAACCCAAAAAGGGTTTTTACGGCCGTAATTTTCTTGTCCCACAGAAAGATGGCGGGCTTCGGCCAATCCTAGATGATTTAAAATGATTACTCAAAAACGGATCTTATCGCACGTCCGCCCACACGCTTGGTTTACGTCGATAGATCTGAAAGATGCGTACTTTCATGTCCAAATTGTACAACATCACAGGATGTTTTTGAGATTCACGTTCGAGGGAACAGCGTAGCAATTCAAAGTCCTGCCCTTCGGACCGTCTCTGACTTTTTGCACGTTCACAAAGTGCATCGATGTGGTTCTCTCCCCTCTGAAACTGAGCGGCGTACGCATTTTGAACTACCTCAACAATTGGCTCTTACTGGCCCAATCAGAGGCTCTGTTATGCCAGCACAGAGATTTACTGCTTCAACATCTAAACAGCTTGGGCCTCAATGTCAACTGGGCGAAGAGCACACTCTCCCCCAGCCAACAAATCTCCTTTTTGGGAGCTCGCCTCGACTCCGTGAGTGGGCACACACACCTCACAAGAGAGTGCGTTCAGGCCATTCTACAGTGTCTGTCTCAGTTCACTTTCACTGAAGCTATTTCAAAAAGCATTGAGGTTTATGGTGGCGGCATCCGCCATTATTCCATTAGGTCTTTTACTCATGAGAATTCTTCAGTGCTGGCTCAAGCGGCATGTGCCACGACATGCTTGGCGCCATGGGCGCATGCGCATCACTATATCTCGCCGCTGTATAGCTGCTCTAGCACATTGGACAGCTCCTGCTGTTAACCAGTGAGGTGTCACACTGGGGTAGATTTTCAGGCAGAAAGTGGTGACCACGGATGCTTCCAATACAGGTTAGGGAGCGGTGTGCGATGGACATCCAGCTTTTGGCACCTAGACAGGTGCGAGGAGGGCGTGGCACATCAACCGCCTAGAGATATCGGCTGTATGCCTATCATTTTCAGGTTCGCTCTGACATCATGACAGTTGTGGCGTATATAAACCGCCAATGCAGAATTCATTCACCGCCATTGATGAGACTGACACCTCCTACTGTGAAGCGAGCATCATCTCCTTTCCCTGAGAGAGACATATGTCCCAGGCCATCTGAATTACTGTGCAGAACTATTGTCAAACCAATGGGTGATACCGGGGCGATTGGAGACTTCATCCTCAAACTGTCCTGCGGATTTGGGAAATATTCGGCAAAGCAGAAATCTATCTATTGGCCTAAGTGGAGAATGCCCAATGTCCCTTCTGGTACTCGAAGTCCAAGCCCCACTGGAAGCGGATGTAATGCCCACAAATGCAAATATGCTTTTCCCCGGTGTCCCTAATTCACTCTGTCATATGCAAAGTCCGAGAGAACAAGGAAGCAATTCTATTGGTTGTACCGAAATGGCCCAATCAGCCATGGTTTCTGGAAATGATAAAGATGTTAAAAAGCTTGCCATGGGAAATACTGCTGAAGAGGGTATCCTCTCTCAGGCACAAGGCACAATCTGGCATCACCAGCCCAAGCTTTGAAACCTGCATGTGTGGCCCCTGAACGGAGCATTCTAAACGTGCCAGAACTGACGCATTCAGTCACGAACACCATTTACAGGTCAGCGCGCCGTCCACGGGATGCTAAAATGGAATGCATTCACCGATTGGTGTCTTTCACATGGCAAAGACCCAGTAAACTGCCCATGCATGAAATTCTCATATTTCTTCAGGAGCGATTAGATGCAGGACTCACTCCGTCAACACTCAAAGTTTATGTGGCGACTTTATCTGCGTATTAGCACCTGAAGCCAGCGCCACTATAGGCAAACATGAGTTAATCATTAAGTTCCTTAGAGGAGCAAGACGTTTAAATACACCACAGCCAGCCACAGTCCCGACTTGGGACCTAACTTTGGTCCTAAATGCGCTTGCAGGGTCCTCCTTTGAGCCTTTGGACTTTGCATTCTCTCCATTAGGACCGCACTACTGCTGGCCCTAGTCTCAGTAAAACGGGTCAGTGACTTACCCACTGTCTGATCAGCTCTTTGTGTGCTATGGAGGATGCACGAAAGAAATGTCCATCTCAAAGCAAAGACTTTCTCACTAGGTTGTTGACGCAATTGCAGGGTAAGATTTGCCAAATTGGTGTAAAAGCATACTCAACTAGAGGCATGGCCTCCTCATGGGCATGGGTGGACGATATGTCTTTACAAGACATATGATTTTCAGCAGGATGGTCTTCTCAATACAGATTCGTAAGGAGGGGGGCGGCGATTTTCTTGTAATTAAGTAGGGGGGCTTCAAGGAAAAAAGGCTGGGAGCCACTGTTGTATTGCATATTAAAGCACAAAGCTTCAAGGTGAAAGCTCTTTATCTAGCTAAGAGTAATCTTTTTCAGTCCTCTGTCACTGTGGAGAATATTGCATTTAGAGGGAATCAATGGCAGTAACCTGAAGCTAGCTTTATTATATCTTACATATTAGGCCATTATCCTACACATAATAGGTATGACATTTCATATCCAAGGTTATTAGTCTTAACAAGTAGCATGATCCAAGTGTGTGTGAACTACTGGTATTGCTTGTACTTAGGATTAGGGACTATTTTTTATTAAATGTTATAATGTGAGTCACCTGACTTTCATGCAGCAGTGAATGCATAGGTGCAGTTTACTCTTGTCAGTAAGGTCACTACGTGGCCCCGGAGTTCTAGGCACTAGACAGGAACATGGCTTACGTTCTTGTGTATGTGTATATGTGTGTGTGTGTGTGTGTGTGTGTGTTTACTCCCTCCTGACTACAACTTGCCACTGGCAAGGAGACAGCAAAAGGACAGTTTCAGATACAGCCAGAAGTGTTTTTGAAAATAGAGCATATTTTCCCCTTGCTTTACCTTTTTTTGGCCTAGATTACATGGAGATATATTACGTCAAAACAATTATATCACCTGTGGCCTTGATTTGTTTGTTTTTTATGCAACTGTAGTTACATCATAAAATTGCTCATGGGGTGACAGTTATCCACTCACACACGAGCAAACACATATGCTTTCGGCTGAATTGTGCTCTTTTCACTGGTACGAAAAAAAACATCTAATATAAACAAAGAGATAGAACGAGGGTCCTTCATTCTGGCAATGTAGAGGACAGGATCACACGTGTGTTATATTCATCAACAATTCATTTTCAGGAACAAGGAGCCATGCAATTTTCTGTCTGATATGTCATCTGCTGTTATATGTGGACGATTGGACAGATTTAATTATTTGGGTGTACCTCAAGAAAACATATCCAGGTCATATTTCACCCTACTGTCTAGAAATGTTATTTTGCATAAAGAGATTGAAGCCTATTTTTAGGGCCACTAAGATTTTTTTTCCAATGTGACACTATTTAAATGACAAGCATGTTTCCCCCTAAAATTATCATTATGGAAATGATTATGAGTAATGTATGTGAGAACAGTAATGAGAATTTGACAGACTGATCTCACAGTGAAATCAGAAACAGTAGGTTGACTTTTCTTTAGCTGAAATCGGTCTGTGCTAACTCAAATGTGAAACACTGCCCCCGGTGGGCAAAGCAGTCAGTGCATTTGAGCATATGGGCATGTTTGAGCTCCATTTCTCCAAGTAGGTATAGCTGCAGGCCGGAGATCTCTAAATGGGGATGGAATCTCCAAAGTAGGGCATGGTTTCTCCAGAAGGGGGCGGAGTTACTCCAGCTCTAAAAGGGGTGATGCCTCCACAGATGGTTAGGGTTAGGGAAAGAAACAGTTAAGGGGCTCCCTGTATCTTTGCTGATGATTTGGAGCTCCCGTCCCTTTTTGGAGCTCTGTCTGCAGCTATACCCTTCTCCATTTTTCAGGTGTAACGTCCATGGAGGGGCACCAAAAGCAAGTAGTGAAGCAAGTTGTTTTCAGCTGTACAGTCAGTAATACAGTGAGCAGGAATGCTTATTTTATCAACTGTACCCTCAACCCAAACCCCAAAGCCAAACTTAACCATTATTGGAATAAAAATGTAATTTTAGTGGGAAAAAAATGCAACCTCCGAAATACGCTCATTAATGATTATGAACGCGATTACTTCCTGGTTTCAAAATGGGATATGAACCCCTGTCTCCCAAGCTGATAAAGCAACATGGTTTCGGTTGCACCACAGAGGAAGGCAAATATGCTGGTGTCGATGCAAAAATTAAAAAAAAATTATTTTTGTAAATAAAAAATAAAATAAAAATTCTAATAGGAAATGCAAGTAACGTTTTCTTTTTTTTTTTCTTCTTTTTTAACTTTGTTCTTGTGATTTTGGGGTGAAATATGACCTGGATGTGTTTTTAAATAGTTTTTGAGAAATGCAAATTTTCTCTCATCATTTATTCACCCTCCAGGGCCCTCATTTATCAATGGTGCGTACGGACAGATTTGTGCGTAGTGAGTGCGTAAGAACAATTTCACTCAAAGTGTGGGATTCACCAAGTTGTACTTATACGTAGAAATGTGTGTAAATATAAGCACACCTCTGACCATGCTTACGCAGATAATCTAGTGGTAGAATAGCGACACTACACATAAAAAGCATTTAAGAGTGTCACAGTAAGCATTAAGCAATCCACATATGTCCTGTGTTTCCTTTAAAACACTCAATTTATAATTTGTCTAGTTTTAAACACGATGCTTAATTGGTGTCAAACCCTATAAAAGACAGATGTGAAATATATTTGTCTCAGTGGAATGGCTTATCTTGCGTTATTGGAAGACTTGGCAAACAATGCGCTCCGCAGAGAGCGCGTTTTCCAAGATCGCGCTGATCTGCTTGGCGAGAGCACAGAGTGGCTTCTAAGTAGGTACCGCTTTCCCAAAAATGTACTGCTGGATTTGTGTCGTGATTTAGGACCAGTGTTGGAGAGAGAAACAAATCGCACGAAAGCCATTCCCGTGCACATCCAACTCCTGTCCACCCTTGGATTTTTAGCTACTGGCACATTTCAGCGTGAGGTTGGAGACATATGTGGTATATCCCAGCCATCAGTGAGTAGGATCATGCCGGCAGTGTTGGATGCAATTATTTCCTTGGCCCCAACCTACATCCAGTTCCCTTATCGAAATCCTCAACAAGCCGCAATAAAACGGGACTTTCATGCCATTGCTAGATTCCCAAACATAATTGGAGCTATAGACTGCACCCACATCGCCATAAAAGCACCATCAACCAACGAATTTAATTATGTAAATAGAAAAGGGTTTCATTCTGTTAACGTGCAAATAATTTGTGATGCAAATTTGTTGTTATTAAACGTCGTTGCGCGGTGGCCTGGAGGAACACACGACTCGTTCGTTCTGCAGAATAGCTCTGTGGGTGTGCGTCTCCAAGAAGGCGCTGTTGAGGATGGCTGGCTCATTGGTGAATTTAAGGCTACAACATGTTTAAAATGCTATTGTAGGGCTATGTACAATTACTTAAAACTATTTCATCATTAGGTGATCAAGGTTACCCGCTAAAGCCATAATGACCCCCCTAACCAACCCGAGGACCGAGCAGGAACAGGCGTACAACCGTGCCCATGCGCGCTCAAGGAGCACAGTTGAGCGCGCAATAGGCCTGCTGAAAGGACGATGGCTGTGTCTGTCAAGCACGGGAGGGACACTGCAGTATCAGCCAGAAAAAGCATGCAAAATCATCATGGCTTGCAGTGTGCTACACAACTTGGCCATCAGACAGGGCATCCCTCTGCAGGAACCCCCAAGACCAGACGGCCCTATGCCCGATGCAGTGCCCCTGCCACCTCCTAATGGTGCTGGCATTCAGACAAGACAGAGGATCATACAGACATTTTAGGTAAGTCTGGCCATTGGTCGAGTGCAGAAACATTACAGCGATTTCATTTTGTGTTTTGCAGCTTTGTGGAAACAAATAACTGAAATCACATTAGTCAGCGGTTTATGGTTTATAAGCAATTGTATTTGCGCAAGAGGCAATCTGTTTCAGAGACTCATTGATTTTAATCAATACATTCGTTATGTTGCTCAGTTGATCCTTTAGGTCATTAATGGATTTTGTTGTTTCCTCTTGATTTTGTAGCACCACCTCACTCAGCACTCTTGGCGCACGGCGCATGGAAGGGGCAGTGGATGGGCCCGGCTCCTCAAGCTCCTCAGGCACAACGGGTGTCGCTATTAAGGAAACACATGTTCACATTAATTTAATTGAGTTTATCCTATGAATGATTTCATTAAAAGTTTACAAATTGAAATAAAAATGTATGCAAACACAATATCCTATTCCAGTTGGTTTATTTTACCTTCACTTTGGGTGTTAGATGGCCCGGTTTGTTCTGTCGCAAGAGCATCAGTGTCACCGTCCTTAGTAATCCCGGACAGAGCCGTGTCTCCGATGATGCAGGCTATGCGGTTGTCCAATGGGGAAAGTTCCGTTGTTGTCTGTCCTCCTCCAGTTGCGGACATTTCTCGTCTGTGTGCTGTGACACGTTTTTTAGCCAATACTTTAATATCAAACCATTTTTTTTTTTAATTTCTGGGACAGTTCTCTCCTCAGACCCAACGGAATTAACTGCATTGGTGACATTCTCCCATGAGCATTTTTTTTTTTATTTGTAATTCCTCCTGCAGTGAATGAACTAAACAATATCTGTTCGTTGGATTCAACTTCATTTACAAGTATCGCTAATTCTGTGTTTGTGAAGTTCCTCTTCTTTGCTCTCTTTGCCATTATTGCAGTGAGAAAACACAATCACGTAATTTTTAAAGGGAAGTGTTGTCACCATATATGGTTAATTGGAGGCGTTTCCGAATGCTAATGACCATGAATGTGAACGAGCATGGTACTTACGCACATGTGGTATTTATCAACAATGATTGCTTACTCATGTGCGTAAGAACTGCGTGCGCACGTTTGATAAATGCGGATTTTCTTGTACTTAGGCACATTCTAAATTTCATTCGTTGGACAAAATATAGAACCTTTTCTACGCACCATTGATAAATGAGGGCCCTGGCATCCCAGAAGTGTATGACTTTCTTTCTTCTGCTGAACACAAAATACGATTTTTAGAAGAATATCTCAGCTCTGTAGGTCCTCACAATGAAAGTGAATGGGTGTCGAAATTTTGAAGCACCAAAATCCACATAAAGGGAGCGTAAAAGTGATCCATATGACTCCAGTGGTTTAATCCATGTGTTCAGACACGATATGACAGGTGTGGATGAGGAACACATCAATATTTTAGTCATTTGTTATCATAAATTCTCCTCCCTGCCCAGTAGGGGGCAATATGCACAAAGAATGTGAATCACCAAAAACAAAAAAAGGAGAAAGTGAAAGTGAAGTGGAGATGGACTGAGCAGGGAGGAGAATTTACAATAAAAAAGGACTTAAATATTGATCTGTTTTCACCCACACCTATCATATCACTTCAGAAAAAGATTATGTTGCCCTTGCGTGGATTTTGAAGCTTCAACATTTTGGCACCCATTCACTTGCATTGTGAGGACCCACAGAGCTGAGAAATACTTCTAAAACTCTTTGTGTTCAGCAGATGGAAGAAAGTCAAACACATCTGGGATGGCATGAGGGTGAGTAAATGATGAGAGAACTCTCATTTTTGGGTGAACTATCACTTTAAGTTAGATCACCAATAAACAGTGTGGTATCGTTTCATGTTTATTAAACAAAATCAGCTGTTTATAGATATAGAAACTATGGAAACAGGACAATCCAAGGATATCTTGAATGTAATGCACATCATTTTAAATAATTTGCACTTAGGAGAGATTGGTTTTGTAATGAGAGCACGATCAGAGCTGAGTATGCAGGAACTGAATGTCCTCAGAGAGAACAGGTACTTTCACATATCTTCATCTCCCTACCGCCTACAGCTGCCACATGCATTATTCTCAAGGCCATCAATTCATAACCACCAAGTAAAATCAGCACAGGGATGGCAAACGTCTTAGAGTGAAACTGCCAGCTATGCAGTCTAAGAAGGTCAATTGAACATAAAATGTAGCACTTTATTACCATAAAAATACATCTTTTCAGTATCTACACAGATTTTTTTTTATCTTTGATGCAACTTAAAGTACCATTCAAATACCATGATATATGAATGGGGTAATAAATTCATGGAATTACCATCTGATACCGTCACTGTCCTTTGGTACCACAAAATAAATGTTTTGTAGGGGAAATAATGGAAAGTATTTGGTCTCTTAAGCACTTAAGGAATTTATAAATGTCATGCAATTACATAAAAAAACATCTAATTAAGTGTAATCTGGAAACAAATCATGCTAGCCCTTTTCTAAAGCCAATTTGCTGAACATTATTAGTGGATGCAAGTCAATTTCCCTCAAGTAGAGATCCACTGATGTAGTCACATTAACTACAACCCTTTGGCACCAATTACAGCCTCAAGTCTTTTTGAGTATGATGCTACAAGCTTGGCACACCTATTTTTGGGCAGTTTCTCCCATTCTTCTTTGCAGGACCTCTCAAGCTCCATCAGGTTGGATGGGGAGCGTCGGTGCACAGCCATTTTCAGATCTCTCCAGAGATGTTCAATCGGGTTCAAGTCTGGGCTCTGGCTGGGTCACTCAAGGACATTCACAGAGTTGTCCCGTAGCCACTCCTTTGTGATCTTGGCTGTGTGCTTAGGGTCGTTGTCCCGTTGAAAGATGAACCTTCACTCCAGTCTGAGGTCCAGAGCCCTCTGGAGCAGGTTTTCATCAAGGATGTCTCTGTACATTGCTGCATTCATCTTTCCATCGATCCTGACTAGTCTCCCAGTTCCTGCCACTGAAAAACATCCCCCACAGCATGATGCTGCCACCACCATGCTTCACTGTAGGGATGGTATTGACCAGGTGATGAGCGGTGCCTGGTTTCCTCCAGACATGACACTTGCCATTCAGGCCAAAGAGTTCAATCTTTTGTTTCTCATGGTCTGAGAGTCCTTCAGGCGGGCTGTCATGTGCCTTTTACTGAGGAGTGGCTTCCGTCTGGCCACTCTACCATACTGGCCTGATTGGTGGAGTGCTGCAGAGATGGTTGTTCTTCTGGAAGGTTTTCCTCTCTCCACAGAGAAATGCAGGAGCTCGGTCAGAGTGACAATCGGGTTCTTGGTCACCTCCCTGACTAAGGCCCTTCTCCCCCAATCGGTCAGTTTGGCCGGGCGGCCAGCTCTAGGAAGAGTCCCGGTGGTTCCAAACTTCCATTTACGGATGATGGAGGCCACTGTGCTCAATGGGACCTACAATGCTGCAGAAATGTTTCTGTACCCTTCCCCAGATCTGTGGCTCGATACAATCCTGTCTCAGAGGTCTACAGACAATTTCTTGGACTTCATGGCTTGGTTTGTGCTCTGACATGCACTGTTAACTGTGGGACCTTATATATACAGGTATGTGCCTTTCCAAATCAGGTCCAATCAACTGAATGTACCACAGGTGGACTCCAAATCAAGTTGTAGAAACATCTCAATGATGATCAGTGGAAACAGGATGCACCTGAGCTCAATTTTGAGTGTCATGGCAAAGGCTGTGAATACTGATGTACATGTGAAAATTTTGATTTTTAATTTTTAATAAAAATATAGAGCTTAATTGGGGGCTAGCCAAAACTGTATGCCTGTGTTGTGTTGATTTGATTCTGCTTGTTAATTGGTTGGTCTCATATAGTCATTAAAGTCTGACTTTTTCGTACAAGCCAAGCTGCAGCCCTACGATATCTTACAATTTTGTCATATATTGTGTTTATTTGATTCTGCTTGTTGATTGGTTGGTGTCTTTGAGAATAAAAGTCTTGCCATTCTCACAATTTCTCCATCTTGTTTACAGTTGTCATGAGACTATGTTGGTTTGTTGCTGCTCAGTCATTTATTTACAGACTAAAATGTTACAAAAAGTAATACACTTCAAAGTTTAGTGCTATTGATGACAATACTAGATTGTATAGCAAAGGAACATGTTGCAACATGTAACACAATGCTAGGTGTGCTACGTGTACCTGCTAACTTAATCATACCATTGTGAGCCTTGCTCTGCTCTCGCATTTGCAGCTTTGAATTGCGTTTTCTACCACATCGGTGACTCGGGGTTTCGGTTGATAATGAAACAGCTCCCCTATATCCAAAGCTGATCTGAATAGAAATGAACCTTGTCACAGAAGGGAAGACTGTCATTTACTAGCTTTTTTCATATGTCCAGTCTCAGCTGTTTTACACTATTTTAGGCTGATGAAAGCTCATATCCCATATGGCTATAATGCAGCCCCTCTAGCCTTTCTGTAAGGACATGCGATTACGCAAGAGTTAAACATCCTTAGGACAGCATCTTTCACACTCGTGTTCATGCTGTGCGGCAGTCACGTGGAGTAGTTGGGCTGTTTTACTAAAAATGAAATCTTAAAGTGGTTCTCCTCATAGACTTGGTCTGATCTCTGTGGAACATGGTCATTTAAGGGTTTCTCTTGCCGTTCGGTCCTTCTCTGGGTACATTCGTTTTACATTTGTCCACCAGAGTCAGTCAATATCACTTCTCGGCCAATTTGGGAGCAGTCAAGAAGAAAATATGTGGTTTACTGGATGGTAAACAAAGAAAAATTGGTAAGTGTCCGCACAATGATTAATCGCACCCAAAAATACTTTAACAGATAATTTAATATTTTTTTCCCACTCACCATTTTTTACTTTGTTGACTGTGTTGTGTCTTGCACTTGTGCCCAACTCGGGTTGGATGCGCTCAACTTTTTTTCTGAAATTTTCCTCACTTTTCTGGAAGGTTGCTAGCGTGTTGCTAGGGCATTCTTTGTGGTTGCTGGAGCTTTGCTAGGATGTTCTAGGAAGTTGCATTGGTAGGTGGTTGCTTTCTGGCCAATCTCAAAAGAGTCCACCCCAAGTCTATTTTCAGGAGTTGAAATACAGAAACGTCCTAATGCTGTAGCTGTGTCCCAAATGACACACTATAGACTGTGCTACACTATTCACTTTGTACTCTGTCATCTAGTGTTTGAATTTTCAACGTGTATTTTTATTAACTCATTTTTTTTACGGCAGCATTTGCTTTTTTTCAGCTGACGGAAGTGACGTTTGAACTGTTTGCTGTTAGCTTTAGCATGTTAGCCAATCTCAATCCAACGCTTATCTCAAGTAACCTACATATTCGCACAGTGTGGGTGAAGGTAAAACATTAAAGCAATATTCTGGGTTCAATATAAGTAAAGCTCAATAGACAGCATTTATGGGATAATGTTGATTACCACAAAAATATATTTTATATATCGTCCCTCCTTTTCTTAATGAAAAAGCAAAAATCGAGGTTACAGTGAGTCACTTTCGATGAAGAGAACCAATTCGGTTGCTTAGGTGACCTGGTTGGAGTCACTCAGCACGCCCGGATTCGAACTGGTAGTTCGGAACTGGAATGTTCCTTTAATGGTAAAGCTAGTTCCCACATTTACCTTCAATTATAATATGGCAGCCTAGACAGGACACACGCAGCGTGATGCGTCAAAAGCAATAGACCCCATTACAATCAAAGAGGCTATCTACACTAGAAGCATCGCTTGTGACACGTATGTCATACCGACAGTAAACGGGTGTCATGTTCCATTTTGCGCTGCACATGCTGGCATCAATGCCGTTGGATTGCATGGTGTAGACAGGGTGTGACTCTTATGCTACACAGGACAAACCACGACCGCTGAGTGCATGAAGTATCTAACTGTCCACACTCCATTATCCAGGAACACATAGTACTTTTCTTTTCAATGCATTTTCAGTGTGAACACACTACTTTCACAACATGCACTACAAAATGCAGTAGAATAGTGCAGAAATAGGCAATTTGGAACAAATCTTATGCCGTTTTCCAAATTCCTCTACTTGGAAAAGTACAACGGGATGCCACTTGAAGTCGCACTTCCAACTTGGAAACTCGTGCCAAAATCTTCCACTCTGATTTTACAGAGATGCAGGTACGCAACATCACACAAACATGTCGGCACCCAGGAAGATGATCAAAGTTAGTGATAAGCATTCACTTTAAATAAATAAAATCCATTAATAAGTCAAAGTTCCTACATTGCATGATATTAAAACTTGTTTAACAAACTTTTGCAGAGACAGGTAATATGATAAATAATAATCTCTTTTAATATTCATACACTTGTAGCACAAGTTTATCAATTGGGTTGCTAGGAGACATCTCTGGTGACAATTGAACACATGCTAAGCTAACGGGGTGTTGCAGTTTTTTTCCTTGCACGTCATCTTCTGAGCATCCGGCATGGAATGCCTTTATGATGTCATGATATGATGAAAGCAGCATTTGAGTCCTATTTGTTAGTAACCATGACGATTTCAGATCGCGTTAACTTGTTCGATCATGATTTTGGTCCCATTCCATCCACACTAGAATGCACTACAGTTCTTCAAAAATGCTCTTCAGAAACACATTTTTGGAAAACCATGCCGATTGATATGCTAATAAAACAATAACCATGTTTATATCCATCCCAAAAAAATCAGACAACAAATGAAATGAGGTTTTCCATTTATATGACATTTTAAATTGTCAGGCTGTTCTCTGCTTTTGACATCAAAACGTAAACAGTCATGCGCACAACACTTGTGCACATTGGAAAAGCCAGTACGCTGGTAAAGGTGTTTACATGCAGAGTTAATAAGGGTAATGGGCAAAAATCTAAGTGTGCAGATTGGTAAATGCTTATGACCTTTAACCGAGAAAGGAAAACCGTTTAGCATTTACATGACCTTGCATGTTGTCGGCATATTAAGCCTAATTGATGGAAGATGCATGTAAATACGCTCATTAAAAATGTCATGCCGAAAAATCCAGAGGACGAAAATCTCATAAAATATGGGTTGTGAAAATTAGATGTGATTTAAGAACTTAGATTGTTTGAGCAGAACACAAATAAAAATATATATATTTTTGAAGAATATCTCCGCTCTGTAGGTCAATGCAATGCAAGTGAATGGTGATCAGAAATTTGAAGCTCCAAAAATCACATTAAGGCAGCATAAAAGTAATCCATAAGACCCCAGTGTTTAAATCCATATCTTTAAATCCATGATCAGTGTGTGTGAGAAACAGATCAAAATTTAACTCCGTTTTTACTCTAAATCTCCACTTTAACTTTCACATCTGACAGTCAAAATGAAAATGGAGATTTAGAGTAAAAAAGGACTTCTTCTGTTTCTCACCCACACCTACTTCTGAAGATATGGATTTAAACACTGGAGATTACGTTTATGCTGCCATTATGTGATTTTTGGAGCTACAAATGTCTCAATGCAAGTGAATCACCATTCACATGCATTGCATGGACCTACAGAGCTGAGATATCCTTCAAAGAAATCTAGGTTTGTGTTCTGCTGAAAAAATAAAGACTTAATCTAGGATGGCATGAGGGTGAGTAATTGATGAGAGAATTTTCATTTTTTAGTTAAATATCCCTTTATTAAGGCAGTATGACATATTAACATTTCGCTCACAGCCTTGTTTTCATTTGCAAATTAAATATACAATCAACCCTGACTAGCGAAGTCTATGAAGTGAAAATTCAGTGCAGTCGTAGATTTTGTTCGGGCACATACAATCTAGAATTCTCTTTTGTTCATCTTTTATTTAGTTCATCCATCTATGCTCATACCTATCTTCACCAAAAGGAGCTGGCATTGTTGGACCGGACTTTAAAGGCTCAGTACATAATTGAACAGGGTCACAGCTGTCAGTCCGGGATCCTCAACCCCTCATCTTCCCCTTGACCCCCTCAGAAGGTCTGTGTGGGCTTTGTGTCATGCAGTCTAGCCAACGCATGCTTCCTGTGTACCACACATTTCACCCATGAGAGGGCTGGCCGGACCAGAGCCTCAGGCAAAGTACAGGTCCAGGAACTTTCCTCTCTAATATTTCTCTCATGTGCAGTTACACTGAGAAAAGAAGCTGATGGCATTGCTGTCTCAGGTCATGCAAGTAAGTAGGCCATGTGTTACATATCTCACCATAGTGGATCCATGCATGCTCATTCATTGATGAAAAAAAAAAAAAAAACAATAATTAAACATCTGTATGTATATAAAAATGTCTAGAACAGTGTTGTTCTCCCATTCATTGAAAACCTGGCAATATTAGAGTATTTTAAAATTGTGCTGTTCAGACCCAAAATACATATATTTTTGGGGAGTTGCGACCACAACCCTTTAGGATTCCTCAACCTTTCCCTTACAAATAGTGTCTCAAATAAATGCCAACAAAAATGTCTAACTGATTAATTACCAAAGTGTATAGGGTTATTAGTGACACAAGACATGTAATAGTGTCGTAAAATATATTTGCACTTCCATAAATATTTTTTTTTTATTATTTCATATCTATATAAATGTACTTTCACATGATGTCTATTTCTTTGTTTATTGCAAGACAAACGAGTTCTACACAAATTGCCCCTATCATGCCATTGTAGGCACTTTCTGCAGTGGACAGGGGTCAACATGGGCACTCGGACGGGTCTCCAGCTACGCAGCAAGCTGTGATGCACTGTGTGTCCTGACACCTTTCTATCATGGCCAGCATTTAGTTTTTCAGCTATTTGTGCTACAGTAGCTCTTTTGTGGGATTAGATCAGATAGGCTAGCCTTCACTCCCCACATGCATCAGTAAGACTTGGGTTCCCATGACCCTGTCCATGGTTCACCGGTTATCCTTCCTTGGGCCACTTTTGGTAGGTACTAACCACTGCATACTGGGAACACCCGACAAGACCTGCTCTGACCCAGTCGTCTATCCATCACAATTTGGCCCTTGTCACAGTCACTCAGATCCTTACACTTGACCATTTTTCCTGCTTCCAACACATGAAATTCAAGAACTGACTGTTCACTTGCTGCCTAATATATCCCACCCCTTGAAAGGTGCCATTGTAATGAGATAAAACATGTTATTCACTTTAATATTGTTGCTGATACGTGCATGTAAATGGGAAGTCCAATGCTTTTTTTGTGTTGTTTTTCTTAAGTTGGAGTGCCTGTAACTCCAGAAGTATTACAGATAACCGAACATCCTTTTAGACTCAGGTTCAGAACAAACTTTCCCTTATGCATCTTCACTTTTAAGGCCCTATATGATTAAGTCCCAGAGATACGGCGCTCTCAGTGTGGCTCCATCCATAAAGTTCTGTAGTATAAAAAATGCTGAAACATGCACATAAAATGTCCAAATATTATTTTTTTTAAGAGAAATACACAATTATTAAAAATAAGTGACACATGTGGCTCTTCTGTTTGTGCAATAATATGTTACTTTTAGATTTCAGAAATGTACATCTGCAAAGCTCGAGTGCAGAATTAGGGTCCAAACACCAAAAGATGCTGCAATCCTATTATACTGTATTTGTATGAATGCTTTTTCTGCCCTAAGTGTCAGAATCCGTCATTTCTATTGATTTCAAACTTGACATGATGGTTTGAATTTTCTGATATGAAATCTGATGTGTATCTTAAGTCTCATCATTTACCAACACCCCTTCCATTTAATCTCTCAACTATATACACCGGTCAGTAAAAGGGCTGAAAAGTCCACATTTATATATATATATAAAAAAAAAGAATAATGACGACAGAAACGGACACCACAATATTCTTCACAATTACATTTTAAATTCAAAAGGTCTCATTCAGTCTTGAGATCACAAGAGTATGAGAGATGAACAAGCAGCTTGCACCTACACATCATTTGAACACCATCAGGCACTTCAGAAATTCAATTCCTTAATTGAAATGAATGATCTGTGTCATTTCCATCACATACATTTTACATATATACAAGTCTTAGTGTAGAAAGTATTCAACTTCACAACTGAACACCAGGAGATAAAATAACAATGTCTTTTCACATGACCAGGTATTCATTTATCATGCCAACAAGGCACGCCACCATCACATGCCTTAAATGTAACACGTTTTCATACGAGTGGTTTCCATCTTGTAAATGAATGTACAGTGATGTTATGATTCTTTTACTTTCTCTTGGGTCTGTGGTTGTGTGTTCACAGTGGTCCTATGACCAGCACCTACTGCCTCTGCTACACATGTAAAGCCTTGTGCCCTACATAAAAGGGAGACAAAACAGAAAACCTGTGCTTAAAGGAATGTTTGAAAGGAGGTCATCATAACTCACCCTCATGTTGTTTCAAAACTGTATGACAACATTTTCAATTTTTGGGAGAACTATCCCTGTAATATCATTATGCTTAATAATAATAATCGCAGAAATTGTGATGTAACGTGTAAAACATTAGTATGCTCACTTCAAAAGATCCTCCAATTCTCTTTTGATCTTGTTGACTACAGGTGGTCCCTGGTATATTAGAGCCGTGTAGAGCTGAACCAGAGAAGCTCCCGCACAGATCTTATCTAGAGCATCCTGACCGCTGGCCACTCCACCAACTCCAATGATGGGTACCTTACCTACAAAACACACAAATAATAGCACAACTATAAAAGACTTCCTTATGTATTACCAAATTCACTTCGCAGAGATTAATCGATCGGTCCAAGAACTTACACATTTCACATTATTGTGAACATTTATATACGAATAAGGCTTGGCAACACAGCTGAAGAAGTTATATTGGTTTTGAACCGATTCATTGAAATGGACAGTTCAAAATGACTGGAGCACAGAATTTATTATCCAAGTCTTAACGCTGTCTTAAGGCCTTTGCACACCAAATGTGAATTTTCCCACGATTTCTCATCGCAGTTTCTATTTTGAATCGAAACAATGGATTCCTATTAAGCCATTCACACCCAGGGCGACCTTCACACACACTGACCAAGTTTTTTGTTACAGTGAGTTTAACACATTTTTTTTCTTTGCCTGGTGATGAAATGCCATGACCAATAAAATATGAGCTTTTAATCAGAAGCTGCTGCAGTTCCAAAACCAGTGCAACCAGTGCAGTGGCACTAAAGCGCAGAAATCTGTTTTGGCCACAGACGTTCAGCGCTGAAGGAACTCGAGGAAGAAATCCTGGCCGTTCCAGCCGTGAGGATGTGCATTTCATTTTCATCAAATGTCTTAAAACATAAACATATTTTCTCATATGGGTTCTCCTAACAGGTTAATGATATTGCTGCATTTTTGCCTTTGCATTTAAAGGGGTCATGACATGAGAAACCAAATTTGCCTTGATCTTTTGGTATATAAGAGGTCTTTGTATCATTAAAACGTCCTGCAAGTTTAATATTTTAAGACGTCCTCCCCATTCTAAACGAATCATTTATTTAATCAAGCTCAAAATACAGCTCGTTCTGGATTCATGGTTAGAAGTGACGTGTCGGTTAGAAGTGACGTACCAGCGTTTGCATATGACCGCCTCCAGCACAAGATAACTACGCTTTAAGCGCCAAGACAGCTACGCTCATTTCAGTATCGCCGTCGCCTCACAAGTGTTCAGTCGATGGACAGCGAGCTCTGACAGAGACTACTTGTGCACAGGAAAATTACGATGCCACACAGATGTGCTGTTCCTGGCTGTGGTCAAACAAAACCTCTGAATAAGCTGCCGAAAGATCCAGACGTCAGGGAAAAATGGATGCAGTTTATTTTTTGCGGACGTCCCAGTCACGGCAGTGTTAACTTAAGCGTTTGTTCTGTACATTTTAAGGATGACTGTTTTGAGAACAAATCTCAATATGATGCTGGCTTTGCCAGAAAACTGTTGCTCAAAGATAAGTCCGTGCCGACTATTCTGGGAACAACGACGACGCAAACTGTAAGTAATCTATTTTAAACTTTAAACTACTTTTTAAAGCGCAATTTCATTCATTATGAATAATGTGTTTATTAAAAACATTATGTGTTTTTACTTAGTTTACTTGCATATTGTTCTGGCTGGGGGCGTCAATAATTGATACATAGGCACTGACGTTAGCCAATCATAACAGTGGGCGTTAACACTGAAGTCTTAAATGGAAAACGCCCCCAAAACAGACTGTTTGAATCAGAGGATGAGAAACAGGGTGGGAAAAGGTCATAAATCACTAGATTTTAAAAGTTTTTCTTAAAAAAAAAATATATTAATACTATAATTGCACCTAAGGGAACATAATAATACAATAAAAAAAACCCATGTCATGACCCCTTTAATCTTACGCGAGATCTCTTACATCTCTAACATAATACACATCATGGGTTCTTTGCCTTTATATCACTTTTTTAATAAACAAATTTACAGAAGTGTTTTTCTTCACCAAATATGAATAACAATAACACTATTTCTGTGACTGTCAGTACACTTAGTGTGCCTTTGTATACCAAATACGTGGTGGTTTCAGCTTTGCTGCCGTAGGCAGCATTAATGTATTTATTAATGGGTCAGACTGAAGATGGGATTTGTTTAAATGTCATGTTGAATTACTAACATGCAGGGTTGAGCAAATGTAGATGTACATGACAAAACAAATGCACTTAACACAACTACATACAGTATGCATGGCATATAATCACTAATGTTCCAATGATAACATGTTTTAACCATTAATATTGATTAAGAAATGATCATACTGCCAGTCAACTTGTCCAACAGGGGAACTGAAATAGTTTGAGATGCGTTGTGAATGTTTTCTTTCTCGTTGAGTAAATCAACAACAAACTCGTCATCGCTGCTGCAACTGGTTGAGAAATCAGTTTTCTTTATTTCGATCTGCTCGCTAGAGAACCCGTTTGCTTGTCCTGGTTGTTTATTTAGCAGAGATGGGCAACTTCTTTTAAAATGAATGGGAGAAATTGGAACGCTCAACCAAGGAACTCTATGCACACAACGGATGTAGAAAGGAAGTCCCGCCTTACAGTTAAAAGAGCCAATCACCTTTTAGACATCACCTGTCAATCAACTCTAGAACGCGCATGCGCATTTGCTATACAAGCTGGGAAAATTGCATTTTTCACGTAATACGAGGTAAAGAATCACTATTCATGATTCCAGTATTGTTCGATTTTATTGCCGATTTGAAATATGTACTTTAATCGTAATATTGACCAAACGTTTTTGAGATGTTGGTCTTTCTCCATTCAAGTAGATAGGAGCTGCACTGGCATGCCTGGAAATAGCCTCCTGAGAAATAGCCTTTCCAAATATGGCCGACAGTGGACTGACTTGCAAGAAAGACTTTGGCGCCACCTACTGCAGCGGGGTAAAATTGCTTGTCGATTAGCGGCATCTATTGTAAAGGTGTGAATGTGTTAACGATGATCATTCATGTTGCATTCTATGTAAAAGGGCCATTGGACTTTGATTTGCTTTCGCATAACCACGTTAGAAAAGGGCTTTACTTGCGTTATGCACATAAATTAAACATGTAATTAGAAAAGTAAGGCTTTGACCTTTCTGTAAATGTTTCATGCAAGAACTAAAAAATAATCAAGGCATCTTTCACACAAATACTGCACAGCACAAGGTTTAATGTGCAATGAACAGCAACAACCATCCCTGTAATATTCACAATGCTGCTCAATTTTATATTGGAATCAATGTGACTGTATTGTGAATATTCGATATACTGCCAAGCCCGTACACACATATAAATCAGACATGTAATGTAAAAGTAAGGCTTTGACCTTTCAGTATTTAAGGGTACCTTGGGTCAAGGTGTACATCTCCCGCACTGTGTCAGTGGACATCTGTTTGAGAGGCTGCCCACTGAGACCTCCGTTCTCTTCTTTTTGAGGGTCTTTCAAAGTTGTTGGTCTGTCAACGGTGGTGTTGCAAACCATTAAACCATCAACGCCAACCTAAAATAATAGACAAAGGCAAACAGAAATGTCCTGTATTACTCGACTGGTTCTAAATGAATCAGAAACAATCATTTGATCTGTGAATGATTTGTAAAGCAGACCTCCATGATAACCTCAGCAATGTCTCGCTTGTCCTGTGTAGCGAGATCGGGGGCGATTTTCACCAACACAGGTGGCCGGTTGTCCTCTTGCAGAGAGTCCCGTGCTTTAAGCACCTATATATACACAAACCATCATTATAAAACAGATAGTTTTATATTCTGATTGGATGAGCCGCGTTTGAAGCCGTTGTTAAAATGGCTGTAAATTCACACCTGTGATCACTCATTCTATATTACAACTTATTAAAGTAATTTTTGAAGTGCCCTGCCATTTGAAACAGGGCTGATAGTGTGCCAAGCTACACATGCAGACATTGCACTACCTTGTCCAGCAGGTGGCGCAGTTTCTCCTTGCCCTGCAGGTCTCTAAGTTCAGGTGTGTTTGGGCTGCTCACATTCACTACCAGATAGTCAGCGAGAGGACCGAGGGTTTGCACTCCCTGCACATAATCTGCCACCGCATCTGTAGAAAGCTTGTTCTTTCCGAGGTTGATGCCGAGGGGTTTCCCTGCTGAGAGTGGATGCTTTTAAAGAGATGGTTCACCCAAAAATTTCAATTCTATCATCATTTACTCACCCTCATGATCAATGAAAGCCTCAGTCACCATTCACATTCATTGTAAAAAGTTGCAATGAAACTGAATGGTATCTGAGGCTGGCATTCTCCCTAACCTCTCCTTTTGTGCTTCAGATGAGGGTGAGTAAATGACGACAGCATTTTAATGTTTGGGTGAACTATCCCTTTAAGACCCTTTCACAGGTCTTGTGACCGGGATCTGTCGTTGCTAATACAGACATTGCAACTATTATGAGTTATCCAGTAATCACTGGCTGTGCTTTGAAAAGGTCGGTCAAAGATGAAATTGTCTGCTTTACAACACTTGACCATAACATGGCCACTTCAGTTGGTAGAGTTCAATGCAATAAGCAACACTGACTTGAGTCACGTGAAAGGGCCTGAACACAGCAGCAGTACCTCCCTAGAAAATCCACAGAGCAGTATGTACAAATAAGTAGGAAAACGCCCTGTGAATAATTGATGCAAATCCAGAGTGTCTGTGTTTCTTCTGAAGCCTTATGTTTTAAGCAAAATCATAACGGATATATGGTTTTAACCCTAAATAAATTGACATTCATCGTGCCACCAAATAGGAGGCATTTTTGTTTTGTTGATTACCTTTCGTCAGATGTGATTGCGTGTGCTCTCTGGCTTTCAACCTCTCGAACACTGCAGTTAAACCACAACTATTGAATCCATATCTGAAATGTACACAGATAACATTACAGGATCAAAAAATTAGCATTAATTAAACTGATAAGTAACTACAAATACAGAGAGGAAAGATAAAGACAAATGTTGAAATCTCTACATTAAAGGAACAGTTCACCCAAAGACTAAATTTGCACACCTTATGCCATCCCAGACGTGTATGAAGCTCTCTAGGTCCATACAATGCAAGTGAAAGGTGACCAAAACTTTGAATCCCCAAAAAGTACAATGGCAGCATTTTAATAATCAAAATGACTTGGATGGTTCTGTAGTGATCCAGGTGGTTTTGGGTGAGAACAGACAAAAATGCAACAACTTTTCCCCTGCCCATCTTGCCATTGCAGTCTCTAGGCATGATCATGATTTCAAGCTTGATTACACTTCCTAGTGCTTGAAGAGTGAAAGTGCAATCAAGCTTGAAATCAAGATCATGCCTAGAGACTTAAAAGGCAAAATGCACAGTGACATTTTTTTTAACATTTTGGTATGATAGGAAAACTTTTGAAGACATTTGAAGACGGGTTATTTTTATGTTGCCTTCATGTGTTTTTGGAGCTTCAAAGTTTGAAAGATTATTTTAAAAACCTTTGTTTTCAGCAGAAGAAAGTCAAACACATCTGGGATGTCATGAGGGTGAGTAAATGATGAGAGAATTCTCATTTTTGGGAGAACAATTCCTTTAAGAATGGAGTCCATCATATTCCAAGTCTTCTGAAGGCATCCAAATGATTTTATAACAAATTTTAGTAAACTGTGACAGTACTTTCATTTATGGGTGAACCTGGTACACAAAAAAGTACCATGGTAATATCAGTTCAGACACTACCGTAATAATACCATGTTATTCTTTGAGGAGCACACTAAAATTGATATATAATATTACTAATCATACAGTACCATGTTATGCATCAAAGTATTTTGGTATTACCATATGCCGCCGCCACCACCGTACCATGGTAAATGGCCTGCACTTATATAGCACTTTTTTAACATTAGACGTTACCAAAGTGCTTTACACTGTGTCCCATTCACTCATTCACACTCACACACCAATGGCGGCAGAGCTGCCATGGAAGGCACTAGCCTGCCATTGGGAGCAACTTGGGGTTCAGTGTCTTGCCCAAGGACACTTCGGCATTTGGAGTCATGTGGGCCGGGAATTGAACCACCAACCCTGCGATTGGCAGCTGACCCACTCTACCACCTGAGCCACAGCCGCCCGTTGGTACCACTATAGTACTTTTAGTAAGGAGTAAACTAACAAAATATCAGGTAAACGTTTGTGGACATCATGACAAATTTTACACAAAAATGTGATTTTTACATTTTCTGAAGAAAACTTGAGGGGTGTTGCCTATGCAACTCTCACTGCCTCGATGCTAGGGTGTTCTGGGTGGTTGCTAAGGCATTGCTGAACTGTTGCTAAGGTGTTACGGGTGGTTTACTGCCGCACCCCACCAAAGTCTCTATGATAAGGTCTCCAGATTTGGCTTGGGTACTGAGTTACATACTAAAGTTTAATATGGAGGTTTAGGGGTTTGTTCAAAACCTTATTCCTCTTTAGTGTATCTAATGTAACAATTAAACCAAAACCAAATCAATGATTGAATTGAGAGCAATCCATGAAAGTCCTTCAGGCTGTATATACACAATTAAGTATTTTCAGGGCACGAAGGAGAAAGTCTAGATTTGGCTTTCAAAACCTGCAACATGAACAAACACCACTCATTTACTCCATCTGGGAGGACGCCACCCTTTTTTGAATGCATAGACATTCATCTTATAGACATTTGTATTTTTGACCTTTAACATCAGCATGCAGACATTCATTTTGATATTCACTTTAAAACAGAAAACCTGCTCCTTTCAGAAATTCGGATTACATTGTGCATATTCATGAGCAAACGACACACTAATTGAAATAGCTCGTTTCATTTGCAATACAGTTTACACACTGTGCATATGAACGAAAAAGCACATTTACAATATTTATTCTAGGTAGTGTGCATGAGTTACATAGCAGAGTTTAAAATACCAAATGTTGACACTGACTGGGCAAACAGCTAACAGCTGAACTGAAGATATATTGACACAAAGTGCATCAATAATGAGTGAACGTTTCTTTAAAGCTTCCTTTAAGAGGGCGGGGCTCTCCTGCTCATTTCCACACATGGTCAAATATAACAGGTTGTGTGATTGAGAGATGCTAATGCCATCTAATTCAACGTTATGTGTGCAGTCTTTCCTCAACTAGTTCAAATCAAATCAAATCACTTTATTGTCACACTACCATGTACACAAGTGCAACAGTAGGTGAAATTCTTGTGTGCAGTTCCGAGCAACATAGCAGTCATGACAGTGACGAGACATATACCAATTACAATAAACAACATACTTACACAAAACAATTTACATATCAAATGTACACATACTTACACAGCACAATAATTATATACAATGTACAGTAGACAATACACACAATATAGAATACACAATACAATACAATAAGTAAGGAGTATATGATATATATATATATATGAAGTAGTATATTGAGGAGAAGTGTGAGATTATAGCTGAATAAAGTGCAGTGCTAATTATTGATCCTGATAGATCAAGTGTTCAACAGTCTGATTGCTTGGGGGAAGAAGCTGTCATGTAGTCGGCTGGTGCGGGTCCTGATGCTGCGATACCGCCTGCCTGATGGTAGCAGTGAGAACAGCCCATGACTCGGGTGACTGGAGTCTCTGATGATCCTCCGAGCTTTTTTCACACACCGCCTGGTATATATGTCCTGGAGGGAGGGAAGCTCACCTCCGATGATGTTCCTGGCAGTTCGCACCACCCTTTGCAGGGCTTTGCAGTTGTGCGCGGTGCTATTGCCATACCAGGCGGTGATGCAGCCAGTCAGGATGCTCTCTACAGTGCTGGTGTAGAACCGTGTGAGGATGTGTTGTTTCATTCCAAACTTCCTCAGCCGTCTCAGGAAGAAGAGGCGCTGGTGAGCCTTCTTCACAACGGCCTCAGTGTGGATGGACCATGTGAGTTCTTCAGTGATGTGGACACCGAGGAACTTGAAGCTGCTGACTCTCTCCACCGGTACTCCATTGATGGTGATGGGGCTGTGTTCTCCGTCTTTCTTCCTGAAGTCCACAACAAGCTCCTTGGTTTTACTGACGTTGAGGGAGAGGTTGTGCTCTTGACACCAGCGTGTCAGAGTGTGCACCTCCTCTCTGTAGGCTCTTTCATCATTGTCAGTGATCAGACCTACCACCGTCATATCGTCAGCAAACTTAATGATGGCATTGGAGCTATGTGTTGCCACACAGTCATGTGTGTACAGGGAATACAGGAGTGGGCTGAGAACACAGCCCTGCGGGGCTCCAGTGTTGAGGGTCAGTGATGAGGAGATGTTGCTGCCCATTCTAACCACCTGACGTCTGCCTGACAGGAAATCCAGGATCCAGCTGCACAGCGAGCTGTTTAAGCCCAGAGCCCGGAGTTTCTCATCAAGCTTGGAGGGCACTATGGTGTTGAATGCTGAGCTGTAGTCTACAAACAGCATTCTCACATATGTGTTCCTTTTTTCCAGATGGGGAGAGAGCAGTGTGTAGTGTAGATGCAATGGCATCATCGGTGGAGCGGTTGTTGCGGTAGGCAAACTGCAATGGGTCCAAAGAGGGGGGCAGAACAGAGCAGATGTGATCTCTGATTAACCTCTTGAAGCATTTGCTGATGATGGGGGTCAGAGCAACAGGACGCCAGTCATTTAAGCAAGTGATTGTGGCTTGCTTTGGTACAGGCACAATGGTTGATGTTTTAAAGCATGTGGGGACTACAGACAGGGAGAGGGACAGATTGAAAATGTCCGTAAAAACACCAGCCAGTTGATTCGCGCACGCTCTGATGACGCGGCCCGGAATGCCGTCTGGACCCGCAGCTTTACGGATGTTCACCCGTCGGAAGGATCGGGTGTGCCTCTGTAGCATCAGCCGCGAGTGCTCTCTCCGCGAGGGCGGTGTTACTGTCCTCGAAACGAGCATAAAATGTATTAAGTTCGTCCGGGAGAGATGCAGCGGTGTTCATGGCGGAGACTTCATTCCGTTTGTAGTCCGTGATTGTGTTAATTCCCTGCCACATACTTCTGGAGTCAGTGGTGTTGAACTGACTTTCAAGTTTGTGCCTGTACTGGCGTTTGGCTTCACTGATGGTGTTACGGAGGGCATAACTGGCTTGTTTACGCTCCTCCGTGTTAGAATTAAAAGCGGAGGACCGCGCAGTGAGTGCCGCGCGAAACTTGCCGTTAACCCATGGTTTCTGGTTGGGGTATATCCGTATAGTTTTGGTCGGAACAACGTCCTCTACGCACTTCCTGATGAAACACGTTACGCTGTCAGCGTAAACCTCAATGTCGTCATCAGAGGCGGACCGGAACATCTCCCAGTCCACGTGATCAAAACAGTCTTGTAGCGCAGAGACTGATTGGTCCGACCAGCACTGGATCGTTCTGAGGGTGGGTGCTTCCCGTTTTAGTTTCTGCCTGTAAGCAGGTAGAAGTAGAACGGAAGAATGGACCGATTTGCCAAATGGGGGGTGGGGGAGGGATTTGTAGCCATCCCGGAAAGGAGAGTAACAATGGTCTAAAACCCGATCCCCTCGTGTGTTGAACTTTATGTGTTGGTGGTATTTTGGAGCGACTGTTTTGAAGTTGGCTTTGTTAAAGTCCCCGGCAACAATGAACGCAGCCTCAGGGTGCGCGGTTTCCTGCTCACTTATACACCCATACAGTTCCCTGAGTGCCCGGTCTGTGTCGGCTTGTGGGGGGGATGTACACAGCTGTGATGATGACCGCTGTGAATTCCCTCGGCAGCCAGAATGGTCGACACAGAAGCATGAGATATTCCAGATCAGGAGAGCAGAAAGACTTGATGAAATGTACGTTCCTCTGATCACACCATGATTTGTTGATCATAAAACACACACCACCACCTCTGCTTTTACCGGAGAGGTCTTTCGCTCTGTCCGCTCGGTGCACGGAAAAGCCAGTGATTTCGATGGCCGAGTCTGGAATCTCCGCAGCCAGCCAGGTTTCTGTAAGGCAGATAACACAGCAATCTCTCGCTCTCGTTGGAAAGAGATCCGCGCTCTCAGCTCGCAGAGCTTGTTGTCCAGAGACTGAACATTTGCCAGTAGTATACTGGGTAGCGGGGTCGATTTGCACGACGTCTTACTCTGATGAGAACGCCGGCTCGTTTTCCTCTTTTCCTTCTGCGTTTCCGCGGCCGGGCAGCCCAGACAAAGGGCTCCGCCGGCGTGTTTGTAAACAGCGGGTCGGCATTAAGGAATTTGAAGCCCGGTTTTCGATGTGTAATTGTAGAACCAATGTCCAAAAGCGTTTGTCTGTCGTAAACAATAAGGCAGACAACATCCAAGACAAAAAAACAAAGAACTGTAAACAAAACAAACAATAAACCGCAGTGTTGTAACGGAGCTCGCAACGCAGCAGCCATACTCGGCGCCATCTTGAGTCCAGAAAGTTTATACAACTTGCCTTACAGAGACAACTTGAGCTGAAGAGGTAGATGTCTAAAGAAATAGTACTCATTTTAAGGGACGTTTTGCCCCATTTCATCTTCCACTAGGCCAAAAGCATTATTCTGATCACTTGGAAAAGTTAAAACACACTTCTGAGACATGTAACGGATGAACTCGATAAAATGAGTTTATCATCACTATCATCAATTTTCCTTTTTACATTGAGCTTTTGCTGTGTTAACCACATGACCAAGTTGCACTCAGTAGTGCTTCCCCCATCACTAACAGAGTTTCATTTGAGTTATTCTGACATGTTACATTTTGTTGGGTTTATTCGATTCAATTAGGTTCCCTCTATTTGAAATTACATGTTAATTTTAACTTAAGAAATCTAAATTTCAAACATGTAAAACCACGGTCCATGATTGAACCAATTTCCTCTGTAGCGCAAACATCCCTAATCCATACCTGTTAATGACTGCCTGGTCGGCCTCTAATCTGAACACACGGGGCTTTGGGTTTCCTTCCTGTGGCTTTGGAGTGACGGTCCCCACCTCCACGAAACCAAAGCCCAGTTTATAGAGACCATCCACTGCCTCGCCATGCTTGTCAAATCCTGCTGCTATGCCAACCGGATTCTGGAACCTTCGACCCATCACATGCACCTCCTAGTGAAAATAAATGAGCGAGACAATAAATTTGACATCCCCACAAAAAGTCTTCAACCACTGTCACGGAGGCTTTACCTCAAATATAAAGACTCACTCTCAAAGTCTTGGGTTTTGATGCCATAAGAGAAGATGTTATTATAAAAATAAAGCCGAGGTGGTCCACGGGTTACACTTCAGAATCATGCATTTGCCTTTGCCATCTACCATCCAGCTGGTCGCCTTTGGCCCCAACTTGCCGTTTCATCTTAATGCTAGCATTCAATAGACACTAGGAGATCCACATTCTCTAATTCAGATAGGATTTGTTTCTATGGTAACACTCACAGCAGATCCACATGTGGCTTTATTTTGTGACAGCAAAACACTACCTTGAATCAGTTAAATTTCTATTTTCTTGCCAAACATTTAAGAACAGTGGCAATAATAAAATGGCAAATTCAATGATAAAATATGTAGAGGTAGCTGCCTAATAACTTTAAACTTTAGCTGTTGCATTTTCTGTTATTTTTATATGATGTCACAAAGGTCAGGTGAACATTAAGAGTTTCCAACTTTCAAGCTTGAAGTACCACGTGTTTTCAGCAGGGGGCAGTCAGCAAAACTCCCGCTGTATAAGCAGCTTTACAGACAAACCACACTCAGGGACTTGCTTTACAATAGTGACAGCACAAGATGAGAATGCATTCTTACGTTTAATCTCAGCTGGATGGAGCACAATTCCTAATGCAGGAATCTCGAAACTGTGTTTAACTTGACACAGTGATGTGTGGCTGCACAATTAATCAAAATAAAATCGAAACCGCAATATGACCTTGTGCTGATTATTCAACTGGAAGGGCTGCGATTTAATTACGTTTATTTGCGCTGCAGTCTATATTAAATTATCGCATTGTTACAGTGTTTTCAGAGCGGTTCTGTGCTCCACAAATCCCTCTCATGCTTACAGTAACAGAAGTGCTCTAGAGTTCGGTTCCGTTTGCTTACGTGCGCTAAACGCTTTATTTACACTAAACTGGCACGTCCTGCGTGAAGGGGTTTTTATTAGTATCTGCGGTAGCAGCATCTCAGTCTCCGCAAGGCGCAGGTATGATAATAATAACGCAGAATACAGGATGGGTATAATTCAAACAACATATTAAATGATTGCTGAGCAAACAGCATTAACAGAAACTCCTGTAGAGTCCAGAAACATCTCTTCATTCTCTTGTCATTGTTTACCTCACGAGAGAGCGTGTCACCCTTATTACACTCCCCACGGAAACAAGTGAAAGTGGAACTAATATTACCAACATCCGACTAAATGAAAAGGAAGGAACATACATATAATAAATCTATATCAAATATTTAGTTACTATAATATAATGCATTGCTAAATTAAATATAATAAAATGATGAATACAAATAATTCAATGAAATGGTGACAAGAAATATTTTCACTTTAAATGGGTTATCGGTTCAACTTCAGTTTGACATTAAGTCTCATTCTTTAGGACTATCTTATATACAGTAAAGAATAGTTTGTATAAGCCTACTAGTTTTTAAGGCCTAGAATAAAGAGAAACATTTATATTTTGTGCAACAACTGGTTTTACCAACAGGGAAATTCAGCTAACAGTGACATTGAGCAGAAAGCTTACATGCAGTTTTGACAGAGCTGCTGATAAAAAGTGAAATGATCAGCATCGATTGATGAGATGAAAATTGGAGATCGGTATCGGATGTTAAAATCCTGATTTGAGCATCCCTAATATACAAGTTGACCGTTTCAAAAACTAATGATGATGATTAGTGGGCTGAGATCCTGTCACAAAATGGACAAAAACAGGTACACGGTGGATGGTAACATTTGGATATGAAGAAGACTTTGTTTCACTGTTTATACATTTCTTTGTTTGTGGTTGAACTGAAAAAAGGTCTCAGTTTGGTTCTTTTTAAGAGGGCTCAAATGGGAAAACCCCAGCAGCCTTTTTGCAGTTGAACATGTGGAAAACATTACCATCATAATCGCAGTTCATAATCGCAATATGACTTTTTGTCCAAATCGTGCAGCCCTAGTGTGAAGCAACAAAAGTGAGAAAAGCTAATTGTTGGCTAATTAAAAATATGTCGAACTCTGCGAAAGGGATTTAAACAGTAAATGGAGAGCTCTACTCTCTAATTGGAAGCTGAAAACATCTTGAAATTAGCTAAAATATTTAATAAACAAACATGCAAGGTGTGGGGAAAGCTTAGAACATATATGAATAACAGATGTTGCAATTCTGCGGAAATCTGTGAAGTTTTCCGCAGAACAGTTTCCATTAGGCCCTGCTGATTAGGTCTATTACTAATATTTAACACACTGACCAGTGAGGATGGGTCCTTGTAGTTGTTGCGAGGCACAAGTCCAAGACCAATCAGTCGAACAGCCATGACATGAGCTGTCTCTGCTCCCACAAACCTCTGCAACACTGGCATCAGGGCATTGGCATAGAAGTGTTCATCTCCAGAGGCCGTGAGGTAGCCCAGGAAAAGAGCACTGCCACATCCGATGATCTTTATCGCTTCCTTCGCTTGTTTCTGCAAAGATCAGAGGAGTAGTCTTGAATAACATGAGAGTAATGGTTATTCTTCCCTTACAGATGAACTCACAAAATGACAGTATTTTTACATTTCAAATTAAAGGAATAGTTCACCCCAAAATTAAAATTCTCTCATAATTTACTCACCCTGATGCCGTCCCAGATGTGTATGACTTTCTTTCTTCTGCAGAACACCAAATTTTACAAGAATATCTCAGCTCTGTAGGTCCTTATAATGCAAGTGAAAGGTGACAAAAACTTTGAAGCGCCAAAAAGCTCATAAAAGTAATTCATATGTCAAGTGGTTTAATCCAAGCCTTCAGAAGCGATCCAATAAGTTTTGGGTGAGAACACACCGAAATACAGCTACTTTTTCCACTATATGTCTTGACATCAGCTGTCTCCTTGGCAATCATGATTTCAAGATAGATTACACTTACTAGCGGCATCTAGCGAGTGTAATCAAGCTTGAAATTGTGATCGTGCCTAGAGACTGCAATGGAAATTTGTGCAGCGAAAAAGAAGTCACAATTTGGTCTGTTCTCACCCCCAATCAATTGAATTGCTTCAGAAGACACGGATTAAACCACTGGAATCATATGCATTACTTTTGTGCTGCCTTTATGTGCTTTTTGGAGCTGTAAAGTTCTGTCCACCATTCACTTGCATTGTATGAACCTACAGGAAGTCATACACATTTGGGATGGCATAAGGGTGAACTGTCCCTTTAAGGTATTCCATGAACAGATCATAAAATGTGCATTTAGGGTCAAAACTAGAAGCCAACCATTATGGGTTTATCAAAGGCAATATCTAGAGAACGATCCAATATAATGCCAAAATAAATTACATAAAACAGGAATTGCTCAAATTAGACAGAATTTAAATTCTGAAGAAGAAATTAGCTGTGCATAAATGATTGCTGAAATGCTTATTTCTTATTAATTGAAATGCACATTAGCCAAATTCACTTAAAATAATTTTGGAAGCTTTTCGGCCAGTCAGGCACTTTTGGCCCACTCCGATTATCTCAATTTGGCCAAATATCGACCGATTAATCAGCCTGGCCAATATACTGATCAATCACTACTCGAAACTGAATACAGTGTGTAAGCATATACATTTTTTTGCTGCAATGTTTTTTACATTTCAATAATTTTCTACACTTATTAAAGGCTATATGAGATTGTATTAATTATCACTAAAATAAGCAAATATTCTCATACCAGAATAAAGTCTATCGTTACAAGAAAAAAGTACTGTGGCAGTACCATGGTACATAGAAATGAATGATTGCTATAGTCATATAATGTATCTTGGTATTTTGTTAGGTAAGTCATCAATAACAGTTTGACTTACAACTGTTATTGATGTCAAACTTTGACAAATGCCATAATGAATTGCATGCATTAAAAAAAAACACAACAATCAAATGAACCCAGAATACAGTTTGACTTCTGGTTTTGAGATAGCATACACAGATAAATATTGAAGTTATAGAGGGTTTCCAGATATTCACACGGGTAAATTGGTTAGGAGCAGATTAATTACACGTGAGACGCAAAACAATGACAGATGTGCCAGTTATGAATGCAGTTGAATATACGAGGTGGTGATCCTTGTAAAACCACAAAACATAAACTTCTAAGCACTTCACCTTCAGTCGTCCCGCCATCAGTGTTGTATCACACCAAACAACCGTGCAGCACGTGTGCGACTCACTTCCTGGTCGAACTCTCGCGAGAACAGCCGAAGCGCAGCAAAGATGCGAGACAAAAGAAATATTCTAATAATAAAATACAAAGTTTGTGCTGCGCTGGTCATATGAAAGGTGAACTAATCATTTATGATTCCTGAACAGCGCCTATGCGGTTTTCACGTAACAAACAAACGGAGGTTGTACAATGCGCATGCGCGTCCAACATAACGTTATCGAATCACTCACTACGACTACTCGTTCCTCTGAGTGACATATAGGATTCGTTCAAAATGACCGAATCGTTTATGAACGACGCATCACTAATTGAGAACCACTAATCGAGGAGGTTACTCCATGTGACTCTACCCTCCCTAGCAACCGGGCCAATTTGGTTGCTTAGGAGACCTGGCTGGAGTCACTCTCGACTCCAGGGATGGTAGCAAATGTTTTATAATTTTTTTAAATTATTTATACTTATTGTTATTTTGTAACATTAATATAATAATGTCATAGGTCACATTTAAGGAAAAATCACAGTTCTTCCACACAAATTGTAACATATTTAGATTTAAGTTTAGCATATAATACGGTAATTATGCATCAACCAATATATTATTATGGAAATAATTGAAATGTGAAATTTATGCTAATTTAGTTGTTATAGCACAAAATCAGAAATCATTTTGCCTCGCTAATTGTAAAGAAAAAGATCAATAAAAATATAGTATTACAAATATTGTTTAATTGTTTTATAATAATAATGAATAATAATATTTATTTAAATAATTCTATATACTGTACATACGTACACACACACACACACACCAAATTTATACATCAACAGTCTTTGATATCCAACATAATATAAATAGGTTGCATTTGGCAGATACTTTTATCCAAAGTGACTTACAGTGCACTTATTACAGGGACAATCCCCCCGGAGCCACCTGGAGTTAAGTGCCTTGCTCAAGGACACAATGGTGGTGGCTGTGGGGATTGAACCAGCAACCTTCTGCTTACCAGCTCAGTGCCTTAGCCCACTATGCTGCCGCCACCTCTCTCTCTGTCTGTCTGTCTGTCTGTCTGTCTGTCTGTCTCTCACTCACTCACTCACTCACTCACTCACTCATATATATGTATATACAGGCAAAATGTATTTACTTTTCTCATTTAAATTTGTATTAAGGCAAAATGAAGAACTAACTTTGACAATGGAGCGGGAGGTTGGCCGGAGAATCGGGGCAGCGGGGGCGGTATTGCACTCGCTCTATTGCACTGTTGTCACGAAAAGAGAGCTGAACTGGAAGGCAAAGCTCTCGATCTAAAGGTAAATTTTTGTTCCTACCCTCACCTATGGTCATGAAGGCTGGGTCGTGACTGAAAGAACTAGGTCGCGAGTACAAGCGTCCGAAATGGGCTTCCTCAGAAGGGTGGCGGGCTTCTCCCTTAGAGATAGGGTGAGGAGCTCAGTCATCCGTGAGGAGCTCGGAGTAGAGCCGCTGCACCTTTGCGTCGAAAGGAGCCAGTTGAGGTGGTTTGGGCATCTGGTAAGGATGCCCCCTGGAAGGAGGCCTCGGGGAAGACCCAGGATTAGGTGGAGAGATTACATCTCCACACTGGCCTGGGAACGCCTCGGGGTCCCCCAGTCAGAGCTGGTTAATGTGGCTCAGGATAGGGAAGTTTGGGGCCCCCTGCTGGAGCTGCTGCCCCACGACCCCACTTCAGATAAGCGGTTGAAGATGGGTGGACCCTCAGTTTATGTGTGATAATTGCAAGTTGATATTTCATAATGAACATCTAATACGCTAATTTACCATCAAAAGTCATCTTTAAATAATCTGTGATGAAATGATGGGTGAAAATGCATTTTAATCATTAATTGTGTTGCATAGTATTTCTTACATTTCAAAGTGTTTCTTCAGGTATCTGGACAAAGTGACGGTGCAGAATTTACAAACTCAGGTCGTCACACACTTCCTGTGCCGCACCTGGCTGAGAGCAGAGACGTGCAAGCGGACCATTAACTCTGCCAAAATTTTGATTGCCCAATTTTCATTTTAAGGTGAACTATCCCCTTAAATGCACATTTGAAAAATATTTAAAAATCAGCCTGATCTCATGAAAATGACATGATGGTGGCAACATCTTTGCAAAGGAAATGACGTGCCTTATTGCACGTTTCTCTGCAGTTTCCCAGTGAAATGTCCAGCAGGGGGCGCCAAAAGAGAGTGAAATTGTCGTAATCAGACGAGGTTTTTCAGGTGAATATAAGATGGATGTTTTAATGAGTGAAACATACCTCCCTTACCTAAAACTTTGACCTAAATCTAACCAATAGTGTCAAAAAAGAAAATGAAATCTGAAAAGCACATTTTCAGAAGCAACCACATTATCTCGTGACGCTTGTATGACACTCTCAACTCACGTGTCAGCTTGAGTACTTGACTGGTCTCGAACCGCGTATTTCAGAGTCCAATACTCTATGAGGTGAGCTACCGTGGAAGCTAATCACACTGGAATAATTGTATTAATGTTGTGAGAAATGGTGCAAAAAAGAAGTGTTTATAAAGTCACAATCAGCCACTGAACTCATGATTTGTGTGAAAGTGAATAATACGCACAGTTGTTGTAGCGCCTCTAGTGGTAATTTCACCAGAAAACTGCAGCAAAACGTAAAACCTGGCACGTAAAAGTAGTTGTCATTTTTTTTGTTATAGTTAGGCTCATTCAATAAGACTAGGATGTATAAATTGATTACTGATGCATGTACTTTCTCTACAAAACCCCCATTTCAGCAGCATCTTCCAGACTTCATCCTCTGGCTTCTGGGACGAGCACATCTGGGTGTCAATCGTCCCCCCACGGCGCAGTCCGTTCACGCGTGTTCAGAGAGTGGCATGCTGTATGTCTCTGCACCATGGCCATTGACATCATGTTCTGGAACCTTCCCAATGATGAAGAGTCTCCTGTCATCCTGAAGATAGGTCGGACGGCTTCCCTGTGGCACTTTCAAAATAGAGCCTTTCTGACATGCACACTTTCATCTTTTGGATTTATGCAATACTCAAAGGTCTCAGCACCACTATGATGTTTTTATGCAATGCATCATGTTTTAGACAAGAGAAAGTCCGGTATCATGCACATTACATCAGAGTATTTTCATTATATGTGAGCATGCACAATGACATTAAAATGTATATCATTTTTTATATAATTTCTAATATAAATTCTATATAATAATTTAAATCAATACATAAAAGCATTATACAATGCCATGTATAACAACATACAGGGGGTTCTAATTGCATAATTGTTTCTATATTTATTTGTTCTAATTAATGTAGAAAAACAAATCAAATGACACATTTTATCAAACGCAATATATTTGTGAAAAGCTGAATTACATTTTTTTTTAGTATCATTTTACATCATAACATTTGTTTTAAGCTTAAAGTGATTCCATATCATACTGCTAATGTATGTACACAAAATATGTATTTTCAGATTATTATTTATATATATATATATATATATATATATATATATATATATATATATTGTTGTTCAGGCTCTTTCCAGCTGACCTGGCAGGAACTCATGGTAGCAATAGAGAGCAGCCTTTTCATGTTCCCCATCAACATCCTCATCATTACGATCTTCCTTCACACCAAGCCACATATTCTCCTTAAAAAGAAGAAGACCTCCAAGAGCACAGCGTCAGCTGCTGTGGTGTCCATCAATACCATCATTCAGGTTCTTGTAGCAATAGTTCTGTCACATTATTATTGCCTCCTCTAATAATACTCATCAGTGGACAGAATATTATGTTACATGTGTTGTTCTGTTCCTACTGTTAGGAAACCACCGGGCTGTTGACTCACCTCAGCAAAAGTCCCAAAAACATGCTGGCCGCTGAAGAGATTAGACCGGAGACAAGTGGAGATATTTTCTGGGCTCTAAATAAAGTGAATGACGTCATTGAGATTACGTAAGCTTCATTTATCAGCATTACGTTTAATTTCTAATGAAAGTGTACTTGATATTTAGCATTGTGTCAAAGAGTCAGTACCTCAAAAGGATAGTAAATATTTCAAGAGATCTCATTGGCTTGAAAAAAGAGAGCTCATATCAAAGTTGATGCCTGCTACAGGTCTCAGAAAAGTTGGCACGGGGGCAACAAATGGCTGAAAAAGCTGGGAGAACATGTAGCAACAAATTAAGTTAATTGATATCAGGTCTGTAACATGATTAGCTATAAAATGGATGTCTTAGAGAGGCAGAGGCTCTCCAATCTGTGAAAGAGTGTGTAAAAAGATTGTGGAATACTTTAAAAACAACGTTCCTCAACGTCAGATTGCAAAGGCTTTGCAAATATCATCTACAGTGCACCTAACACCATCAAAAGATTCAGAGAAACTGGAGAAATCACCGTGCGTAAGGGACAAGGCCGAAGACCTTTATTGGATGCCCTCAGACGATACTGCATCACTCATCGGCATGATTGTGTCAATGACATTACTAAATGGGCCCAGGAATACTTCCAGAAACCACTGTCGGTGAACACAATCTGCCGTGCCATCTGCATATGCCAACTAAATCTCTATCATGCAAAAAGGAAGCCATATGTGAACATGGTCCAGAAGCGCCGTCGTGGAACAGGCCTAAAATGGCCTATTTCAAAGTGGAAACGTGTTCTATGGTCCGACGAGTCCAAATTTGACATTCTTGTTGGAAATCACGGACGCCGTGTCCTCCGGGCAAAACAGGAGGGAGACCTTCCATGGTGTTATCAGCGTTCAGTTCAAAAGCCAGCATCTCTGATGGTATGGGGGTGCATAAGTGCATACGGTATGGGCAGCTGGCATGTTGTGGAAGGCACTGTGAATGCTGAAAGTTATATAAAGGTTTTCGATCAACATATGCTCCCCTCCAGACGACGTCTATTTCAAGGAAGGCCTTGTGTATTTCAGCAGGACAATGCAAAACCACATACTGCAGCTGTTACAACAGCATGGCTTCATCGTAGAAGAGTCCGGGTGCTTGGCCTGCAGTCCAGATCTTGACCTATAGAGAACATTTGGCGCATCATTAAACGCAAAATACGTCAAAGACGACCACAAACTCTTCAGCAGCTGGAAATCTATATGAGGCAAGAACGGGACCAAATTCCAATGAACAAATGAATATTCATATGAACAAACTCTGCATAAACTGTCCTGCTGCTTTTAAACTTGAAAGTGTCTCTTTGAGGTCTGTTCTAAAATATCTGTGACTTAGTTGACAAAGCCGCTAATGTTTTTTGGTTGTGCAGGTCCAGAAGAAGAAGCAGGGTTGGTGGTTGCCCTGGTGGTTCCTGTTTGTTGGTTGGTTCCTACTCTTTGCCGTGAGTTGGATCTCCACTTTCTTCACGCTGCTGTATGGTCTCCAGTATGGCAGGGATTCATCCAAATGTGGACATTTACATAAACACGCCCCTTTCAGCCATTTTGTATCGTATTCATTTTTGCTAAGTAACAGTTTTCAAAGATGTCAATTCTACACATGTGTACCAAATTTCAAGTCAATTGGAGCTACGCTTCAGGAGAAGAAGAGTTTTGTAGGTTTTCCGAAGTTTTCTCTGTACGGGAAAATCCATCATGGCGGACGTTATGGGTCCTTGAGGCTTTTTTGTTCCCCATGAGAAATGAGGCATTTACACCAAGTTTCAGAAGACTTGGACAAATGGGGTGGAAATGGATCACTTTGAAAATATTTTTTTGGGGGCGTGGCCTGTAGCGCCACCTATGGGCGAATATGGGCCATTCTTGGTTTGGGGGTACCCGTTGGCATGGAGTCCAGTGGGTGACTTACACTGTCACTCGTCCAGAGCATCTTCATCTTGCAGCCCCTTAAGGTAAGAAACAGCCATTACTTGTGTCTACTTCACGAGAGGAAAATCAGAATAGCGGGAGACGTAAAGGGTTCGTTCACCCATAATGAGAACTCATTATTTTCTCATGTTGTTTCAAATCCGTGTGGCTTTCTTTCTTTCATGGAGCTCAGAAGGAAACGTGAAGAATGGGGCTGTCAAGCCTTACAAAGGACAACAAAAGAAAAAAAACACATTGAAGGTATCATGAGGTACATAAAAACCATGTGCCGTCATATGAAAGCTTTGAACTCTTTGTAGCTCTCAAATCTCTTTGCATTCTGCATGTGCATATTCAAAATGGACTTGTCAAGATGTGTTGCGTCAAGGTTGATGTCAATGACAGGAAACGGCATTGGTTCTTGCATGTTATGCACCGAACGAGACGTGCTAAGTTGACTTTGGGTTTATTCTCATTACGGTCTAGGCTAAACAACTGGGATATTACGGAGATCTTATTTGGGATTTTTCTGGTTGTTAGGTTGTGTATGCAATACTGGGTGGTATTACCCAACTAACGATTTTTGGTTCCCAGAACATTGCTGGAACGTTATTTTTTGGTTCCTAGAACATACTTTTTAAGGTTTGTTTTTGGTTATCCGGGAATGTTTTCTTTATGGAAATAGAATGTTGTTTTTAGGTTTGCATTACGTTCCCTTAACGTTCTGTTAACCTCAATTTTCATAATTGATTTGATATATTCATACATTCATGCATTATTAATCACAAATAAAACAATCAGCCTGCATAAACATATAATCGGCGCACGATCCATTTTTTTGGTTGATCCATTGTTTACATAAAATATTCCTGTTTCAAAAACTCCCTAATGGTTATAAAAATAAAACCTAAAAATAACCACTAGAGAACGTTCTGTTTAAGTTCTCTTTAGGTTATTACAAAAAAACCAGCCTGTAATGTTCTGGGAAGGTTAGTTTTTGGTTACACAAAAAGAACCTACAGAGAAGGGTACTAGAACGTTATGTGAACCATATGCTAACGTTAGGGGAACGTTCCGTGTTTGCTGTGTTGTGGCAATCTTCTTCACCATGTTTCTCAGGCCAGTAGCTGTAGATGTCAACGAGGAAGTGGCACTACTCCTGCAGGGTCACCAAACATAGCCAGTGTCTCACCAATGTTTTATTGCAATCATACAGAGCAAAAGGAAAAATGTGAGGAATACTCTGGGAGATCTGAACAGATGATGTTGGTGTTGGGAACGGTGGGTGGGCCATTTTCACATCAGTGTGACTAATTGGTTTTTCACTGTATCCGACAGATTAAGATCCATTTCCAAATCTGTGCCGACAGACTTTACTATGTTACTATAACTGTACAAAGCTTTGTATGTAGCTAAATGTAATTATTGTCTACGTGATTCAGTCTATACAGTTGCAATAACAGTGTCCTATGGATTACATTTCTCATCGAGTATATATTGATTTAGTAAGGAAAGAAAAAACGATGAAATCACAAAAACTAATCACATGAATCCCGTGCATAATATGGCAAGACAACAAAACTGTCCATTGTTATCCCAAGATGAATACCTGAAAGCATGCAAATGTCAAATGCTGGATTTTAATTATTAGAAGAGCAGATTCTCATAGTACTCAAATGTCCGTCTGCTTGCTAAATAGCACCGTTGTGTGTCTGCGGTTAGTGTTGAGCTGTAATAATAAAGCTTTCAGCATCATCTGAGGATACTAATAGTGGTTCAGTGTCAATGTTGAATGTTGCATTTAGGAAACAAGCCAGTAACTTATTTTCTCACCTGTGACAAATATCAGATATTATTTTTTGCATATATATATATATATATATATACACAGTGAATTTTTGTATTTTTTTTTTCACATATCCCAGCTAAGCTGGGGACAGCCACCCCTGGAGCAATTAGGGTCAAGGGCCTTGCTCAAGGGCCCAACAGTGGCATCTTGGCAGTGCTGGGGTTTGAAGCCCCGACCTTCTGGCCAGTAACCCAGAGCCTTAACCGCTGAGCCACCATTGATCCCCATCATAGTTCCCTTAAATGCACCAAATGTATTGTGGCATACCTTAAATAAATAACTCATGCATCCCGTGCATTTCAGCGTATCAGTCAAAATATACTTGACATTAAATGGAAATCCAGTCATTAGTAAACTGAATGAAAACTGAGAAAGCAAAATGAATTGTCTAAAGTATGCAATTAAAATACACTTTATGTACTTTAAAAACAATACTATTAAAATAGTACACAATTTAGTACACAATAATACTGTATGAGTACACATAATCACAATACGCCTCATTTATTTTACATTGAATCTCCAAATGTTATTTTATATTTGTAGTATTTTATATACTGTATATATATATATATACATACATACACTGTATATTAAACAAGTCAATGGAACAGGGAAAAAATACTTGCAGTAGAAAAACTGATTTAAAGTTGTAGCTAATGGTGCTGCCATCAGGGTTCAAACCCCCACCTTCCACTATTATTAGAAAGGTGTGTCATTTCCTCCCTCAGTCCTCATCCACCCAACCCAGACACATGCAGCCCTCTCTGTGACCTCCCTCTGTGCCCTGCTTTAGGCCAGATATGTTGGCAGTCACATGCAGATAGTGCACTCTGTACACCTGACCCGTTATCTGTGTGTTTATGCTTCACAGAGGTGAGTTCCCCTGGGGGACGCTCACAGGCAGCGGACACCGTGCATCTGTCTCAGGAGGAGAAGATGAGGTGTACAGTCCAGATGGAGGAGTTGGAGCTGTCCAGACCGCTCACCGTCTCGATTGGGAGTGCCTCGCCAAATCTCAGGACTTGCTTGATTCAAACTATCTCTTTGTGTTGGATAGAGACGTTAAAGATGTGGGTGTTGCACATCCATCACTTTTTATTGTAAAAAATTAATCATGTCTCAGTCCCTGATGCCTCAGAAGTGTGTTTAGAAAGTGCCTTGTTGGTGTCAAAGGTATCTTGATCTTGGGAGATCAGTCTTGGGCACAACAAAACAAATCTCACTGAATATAATGTGTATATAGTGTATAAGTAATACGTTTTGGTCCTGAAAGGGATATTACAAGCAGGGGTGGACTGGGAAGAGACATTGGCCCGGGATTTTACATAGAAATTGGCCCAAAGGTTGTTGAGCGGGATGGGGGGACTGGTGGTCTATTTTCTGCATATCGTTGCCCCCCTTTGGCATATAGCGGCACCGTTTTATGGCCCATTCTTCATAATGCGGCGGCTCATTTCAGCTTGGCCAGTCCGCCCCTGATCGGCCCCAAAGTGCGTCGGCCCACCGGGAAAATGCCCGTTATGTCAGATTGCCAATTCAACCCTGATTACAAGTAGAGATCGACCCGTGTGGGTTTTTAATGGCTGATGCTGATATCCAGTGGGCAAGGTGGCCGATAGGCCGATACAATGCTGATATAGCACACAATTTAATATAGTAAATCACATAAACATAAAATTGCTAAAAAATTAATAACACTTATTTAGCACAATATTTCTCCAATTGCACACTAAACTCTAACTTTGTATAAAAGAATCACATTGTATTTTAAGCAGTTTATTCTGATTTCAGTTTGGCCATCAATTTTTTTTTATTTATTTGCACATTAAGAAATTGTTGATATATTAGGAAGAAGGTAATAACCGTACACACAGTCAGAGGCGGGTTTAGGCATGGGCAGCATCTTGCGAGGGTGCGGCACGTCTCAGTCGCTTCACATGCAAGCAGGCAATTCTCAGCGCCATCAAGAACCAAATCAGCCAAAGGGGAAAATTTACACCGATAAAAGAATTTGGGAATTAATCGGCCTCGGCAATATATATCGGTCGACCATTAATTACAATCGACAGCATTTGTGGGATGATGTTGATTACTACAAAAATTATCATCAACTCATTCCTCCTTTAAAATAAGAAAAAAAATCGAGGTTACAGTGAGGCACTTACAATGGAAGTCAACGGGGGGCAAATTTTTGAGAGGATTGTCTTGAACATTTCCACCACCTCTGTACAAGTGCCCCATGATGAAGACCCCAGAACCACTGCTCAATCTGAACTGATCACTTGATCAGTGCCCGGGGCTCCTAAATCAGGGGCGTAGATTCCAGGGAGGATGTGGGGGGAGGTACACCCCCCACCCAGTAGACAAAACAAGCAAGTACCCCCGCACACACACATACAATATTTATACCATGATCAATGGAAACATGTAAATGCTTCACGCTGCAACTGCACAAAAAATCTACACCCTTGCCCTAAATTAGCGAAGTCGGAGGTGACCATAGCAACGATATGCCGATTGCGGAGCGCTTTCCGATAGGACCAATATGGGATGGTACATCGCCAAATCTTACGTTTTGTGCTTATTTAACACTTAGTTTTAGATTTAAATATCACAAAATACTTGTGTTTCATTTAAAAGATCTTAAACTAAGTAGGCGTTTGACTAACTGTGATGGGGGTCGCCAAACGCCACTTTGGAATACGTGACCCATATTTATACAAAGTAAACAAACAAACAACATGTAGAAAATCAATGTAATCCTAACTAAAAAATACAAGGAAGGTTAATTTAAGTCAAATTAGATGGTATATTAATGAGGCATTTGTCATGAAATGTGAATAGTGCATTCGTGCTGATACAATATTACAGTTTTGGGCCTGTGGTAGATTATGCATGTACCTCATGTAGTGATTAAATACTTGGAAGACAAGCAAACTCAAGTGTGGATTCATGTGATTTGTTACACGAGACTATTTGTGACAGGGCTTGTTAATATTGTGCATGTACATATGAGGCTTTGTTTTATGTTCATATTAATAATAGTTATAGCACTGCGCCCTCTAGTGGTTATGAGGGGTAAAAACTGATGAAGCCACATTACATACGAAACACATCCATGCACTTCCAAACCTGCTGCTTTCACAAAAGTAACTACCTTTTCACACTATATTAGCTGTCAAATTGATGTTTTAAACTCCGCTTATTACGGCAGATTGGACCTTCAGTAAGAAATGATTTGGGTGAGAAGTGAAAAAGACTTTATTACACAAGTGTCCGATATGTTTTCAATGCAAGCTAAAAATCAGTAACAAACATACCTAATATGCCAGAATCACATTCAGATCGAGGAAATGCACAATTTAGTGTTATAAAGTCAAAGGCAGAGCTGCCGCACAGATACAAAGCTAACTAACCCTTCTCACGCTTTCAAAATAATCAATACATTGACACTCAAAAATATAAAAGGAAATCATATTTTAAACCCTCACCAAAGAGACTAATGAACAAAGGCCTATAAAATGACGTATGCAAATGTGGTGTTAATTGTCCAAGCTGTTAAAATGGTCACGTGTCCCAGAGAAAGGTGTGGAACAGCAAGGCCACTGTTTTAGAGACAGCAATAAGGCAAACCCATTTTGGAGAACACACAGACAGTACTAGTAACAAGAGTGCGATGCACTGTAGACTGATTATAAGTTCATAAATGTTTCCTTTTGAGTCAAATTAGGAAGGCTGACTGGTTTAATTCTTCTAAACGTAACACATTCTCTCCCATTCAATAAACACCACGGAAGGTGTTACTATAGTCTTAAAGGGTCCCGTAATTTTTTCACCCTCATGTCGCTCCAAACCGGTCTGCATTTCTTTCTTCTGTGGAACACAAAGAAGATATTTAAAAACAAATGTCTCCGTGTTTGTGTTTTTTTGTCCATACAATGTAAGTCAATGGGGTCCAGTGGTGTTTTGGACAACAGGTAGTTGAGGTAGACCGATATATCGGTTTTACCGATTAAACGGTGCCGATAGTTGCTTTTTGGAACTATCATTATCGGCAAAAATTTATGGCGATAGATGCCGATAGTTTTTTCATAATTCTTGCATTTCAAAATAAGAGTCCCCAGTGTGTTTCGGGCCTGTTTATACATAAAATTCTCTTGTTATGCACCAAATCTTGAATTTTGGTTGAACTATAAACTGTATCTGGGATTTTATGCATTTAGGACTTATTGTCTGTGGCTGTCATGAGTTATGTTTCCATACATTTTTTATTTTATTTTGGGATATCGCATAAAAACTGCAGGAAATAGATGCGAATAAATACGCATAAAAATATTATACGCTCGCTAGAGGTGGAGACATTTTATATTCGATAAGAAGAAATGTGCATAAACTATGATGCAAACACATTTACCAACTAAACTCCTTTTGAATTGTTTAGGAATAAAAGACACGCATAAAAAAGTTCACGTGACTGAATAACTCGTTGATAACTGGACTAACCAGCGGACCAATCATCGCATCTGAAATGTTGCTCTGATCATCCTGAAATAACTGTCTAGAAAATCCAATGCCTAGAAAGATTTTATTTGCAGTGCAAATAAATCGAAAACACACTTGAACAGTACGGAACAGGTTTATAGACAAAAATATCTCTCAGATTCGCACGGTATAGTCATAAGGATGGATGAACGGACATATATAGTGCTCAGAAGTATGTGACATGCTGTCGCCCCAAACTCGAGACAAAGTTGTTTACAGTGTTTTGTCTACGTGCCCTAGTGGCTACGGTTTCTCCGGAAGTGACAATTTCATCCTTTTGAACACCCTCGGATGGAAACGCGCCTTTATTAGCACATTGTTTTTGCGATAATGTGGTTTTTCGCTATTAAATTAACTTCGCAACTAGGATGGAAACAAAGCTAGTGTAAGGAAAGAACAAGACATTTTTTGACATTCTAAGAATCAATTTTGAAAACTATCGCCGGTTATCGGCCTTTCCCACCACCTTAGTTATCGGTATCGGCAAAATCCACTGTCGGTCGACTCTAGTTGACCTCTAACATTCTTCAAAATATCTTTTGTGTTCCACAGAAGAAAGAAAGTCATACAGAGTTGGACTGACATCAGGAACTATCCCTTTAACTAAAAGAGCACAAAACAGTTAAATGAAATGCTTGACTTTAGTACACAAAAGACAGCAAGTTCAATCTGAGGGAGGCCAAAATAAAACAATCGTTTCTTAAATTCTGTGATCTGACCACTAGAAAAAAAGCTAACTTTGGTGTTGACAATCCCACCACTATTCCCCGTATTGCCCAAAACGTCACTCATGTCCACAGATTTTAGCCTAAAACAAAACCACCGTGCCAAAGTTTTAAGTTTTGATCCACGGACAGTCCATTGCATCATCCAGTGACATACAGAAAGTCAGTCATGACTCTGGGTGTGAATAAAGCCAACAGGTTAAACCTGCTTTTTCCTAAATGACTCCGACTGAGATGAATAGAGATTTGAGCTTTACTGGAAACAAATAAGTTACAATTGAGATCATTGTTTCCTAAAAGTGGGTGGAAGTTAACAGATAGGAGTGAAACTTTATATATATACCCTATATATAATCATTTAGAGGTGGTCATATATGCCACTGGAGTCAGAATACATTAAAGATGACTAACCGGTTGTAGTTGTCAGCTAGGCCCTATATGCAAAGTGCTCATAAAAAGGGTAGGCGTCGAACCAACAGTCCGAGTTATTGTAGGTAAAAGTGCCTTTGTAGAGTTTTCTGCCACTGCGATTCACAAGCGTCTGTCTAAACTGCATCAGATCTTTCATTCTCATAAGTAACAAATATTATAATACACCTCCACCAAAGGTACAGAGAGCAGTGTGTATGTGAATAGGGACAGCTAAGGGTTACAAAGATGTCTTGACTCCCAGATGTTCTCTTGATAATTAGGTCTTCTTTTTGAGATCTTCAAAGCGTCTTGACAGGTCGTCAAAGTCGATGTCGTCTGATGCGTTGGCGTTCCCTCCAAAAGAGGATGAAGGAAGTGTGTCAGGAACAGACGGAAGATCAGGAAGGGTCGTGCTGTTGTAGATCTGAGCAGACGGGGCTGGGCCTGGAGAGGAGGGAGAGCTTTTAGAATGGCGATAATAGCTAATTGAATACAATTATGGGAGAGAAAAATGAAGGCATATTATACCTGGGATCACCTGGGAAGGAACAGAGGGTTTGATTGATAAATCGTTGACCTTAAAGAAAAACATGGCATGTATTAACAACTCCTCACTCAAGACCCCGCAAAAAAACAAACCTTAATACTGATTGATACGGTGTAGAAAACAATATGGGAGTTGGGATGGACATGTGCAACAACAGACTCATAAAGGAGTGGTGGTGGCATAGTGGGCTAAAGCACATAACTGGTAATCAGAAGGTTGCTGGTTTGATCCCCACAGCCACCACCATTGTGTCCTTGAGCAAAGCACTTAACTCCAGGTTGCTCCGGGGGGATTGTTCCTGTAATAAGTGCTCTGTAAGTCGCTTTGGATAAAAGCGTCTGCCAAATGCATAAATGTAAATGTCCTGGTTATGCGGGTATGAAGGCAATAGGTAAGACTCCTAACAATCTTATGCACAGTGGTGGATTTGTTGGGGTAAATGCTTCTTGGCGAATCTCACGAAAGCATGTCTGGGTCTTTTTTCACCCCAAAATTAAAAGTATAAAATAAAACGATATTTTGTTAAAGCCCATTGTAGGCTTTTTCCATGTTCAATGCAAGTTACACTCAATCGACAGCATTTGTGGCACAATGTTCACCATTTCAAAAGTAGTCACAGACGAAACATAATATGTGTTAGCATGATTTTAGGGAGACAAAATCAGAGATTTACCAGCGTTACAGCGGTTAACAGATAACAGGGTTAACCAGTGTTGCGTCATCATTGCAACATAGTTATAATATTGGCTATTAGCAATTTTATCTCACTAAATTCATGTTAACGTAGATAATGTGCATGTCTTGTGGCTATACTGTTGAAATGTTGTTAAAGTTACTGTACTGTTGCATATTTAATGTTTATGCATTGGCTCCATTCACTTCCGTTGTCACTGCCTTACTGTAAACACGTTTTAGCTGCTTTTTTTTTATTTTATTTTTTAAATAAACGAGGGAAGTATATGCACATTTCTCACCTCATTCTCATTGCTGTAATGTGTTCAGATGTTGTACTTTCGAGTATGTTTTTAAATCAGATTTTTCGCTTTATTGTGGGACAATCTTATTAAAAGCTGCATTAATTAAACCAGTACAACAAACACTAACATCACGTATAGACACTTTACAATTGAAAAGCCACATTTCTTTCGCATTACTTTCAATTTGACTGACTTGATAAACTAACAGGACTTGATTACGGGGATGACATGATGAAAATATATAATATTTTCACTTTACAGTAATGAGAATTGTGGGCGAAAATGTGCAAATGTTATTGGTCCTTAATTAAGCTTGAATTTATTTTGTTCCTTTTGATTTTTGGGGTGCAATATGACAGACTATGTGTGATTTACTATTTTGTTTCTGGGTACATTATAGTCAAGACTATGTACAACTTCAAGTTAGCGTCCTCGACCCTTTGCAGTCCATTTTTGCACATGCCCCATGAAGGCTCCCTGTGTAACAGAAAAAAGTCACCGTGTGAACTGAAATAATCTGCTCTTCCCTGATATGTGAACAGGTCGTCCCGTCAGTCTGGAAGGAGAGCGCTTGCACTTACAGATTCATAGGTGGGGGGGCAGCTGGGGAGCTGTGGGGGCTGCTCTCCTCTCACTTGGGGCTGGAAGTTGTTAAACACATTATAGTTGCCAACTGGACCATTAAAAGGCTCCTGTGAAAGGAAAATGGATTGGGCACTGCTTTATAAATACACTTTGTATAAGATACTGTAAATAGTTAAATTGTAGGGCCAAAATGTTTAAGACTGGTAACCAATTGACCCTTTGCTAAGCCCCCCCTTGGGTACTGCTGCTCACTCAATGCTCATAATGTGGAGAAAAAAAGTGTGCTGGAATTAAAGCTGCCTTGGAGCAAGTATTGGTGCTTACTGATGTTCTACATAGTTAATTGAGAAGTGCTGGCACTCAGTTTAATCGACAGTGTGCACTATAAGATTTGTTTAAAGGAAAAAATGTATTGCATGTTTCTTTTCTGGGTACCTTGAGTCACTATTGCTATACTGCAAGTGCCCTGGCTACAACATTTCACATACTCTTAAATACTTTCTGTAAAATCCCTTATAAACTATTCAAACACACAGGACTTCCACAGACAACTTATATTCGAACGATGCAAAAACTTTTCTGATATGGTGCAAAATTGCTTTTGAGGTGGGGCTTAGCAAAGGGTGAATTGCTCAGTAGATTTTACTAACAGCTCCTTTGGGTGGTGGGTAGTTAAATGCTGTGGGCATGGGCATGGGCATGCCTACAGCTGGGGCAGTGAACCCTCCTCCACCACCACCACCTCCACCACCTCCACCAGGCTTCTTAAAGTCACTGTCCACATTGATCAGATCGGCCTCTTCACCCGTACACACCTCTGGCTGTGAGTAGAGCGTTACACATGAGAAAACATTTAAACAAGTGCTATTTTAGATGACTGATATGGAAAGCAACTGGTCATTTGGTCTTACCCGAACCATGGCTTCAGGTTCATAGGGGACATTGTAGTTTTTGGCAATCTCAATGAGGTAACGCTCCACCAAAATCTTTGGAGGGGCCTCCACACTCAGTTTGTGTATAAGCTATGGAAGCAATGTCAGATGTGATATTACAGCTGATAAAACTTGATGTTTATTTAACTAGACATACATATATCAGGGGTTTCAAAATATAGCGAGCATCACTAATAGGGGTTATTTTTTTGTGCCCATCACTACTAAACAAATATGCGTCCCACATACCCTATCATTGACTGATCCGATCTGGTTTGTCCTGCAAAGCTTTCCGTACTCTTTGCTGTATTTGGCACACAGCTGGTCTGAAACCTGTGAAAGGTAAAAAAAAATGACATACAAGATCCACACTGGATTTAGGGAAATGCATCCACAGCAATTAAGATTAAATAGATGAAATTATACACACAATCTTCAGCTCTGTGATTTCTGATTGCAGACGGGGTGCAGCCCAGATGAGGGTGGACACCGCTTCCTGTAGACCAGGGTCGAGTTCTCTGAAGAAAAGACAGACCAAAGACAGATCAAGTGTCAATTCATATCAAATGAGAAAGAGATGGTGATAATATGAGAGTCTTTGATTTACTTCATGGACTGAATTAAGCCAAAGCGGGTGAGCAGCAGATCGCAGTATAACTCCAGGATCTCCATGGCCTCCACCAAATAATCTTCTCTGATGATGTGCTCGACTCTGATCCTCGCGCGCTCATCTTTGCCCGTCGACAGGTAGTCTGCGATTTCCTTACGAGACTTCTGGGCTAATTCAGCTAAGAAGAGACTAAATTAATTATCCTTTAATTGCATGGGTGTTTTGCCAAACATTATGATATACTCTTTTCTTTAGCGACACGGCATGTATCGAAGACAATTAGAAAATAATGGAAAACAATATGTTCTGATATATTTTGATGTTTCATTTACATATGTCAAAGAGATGACGCAAATAAATCACAGAACAGGATTAATTACTTCCACCCTGAAATGTCATGAGACGCAACAAGCTGTCGAACACATTAAGCTACACATAACACATAAGCTATATGCATTTTTCTCAGGCACTTTTCAAGTTGAAAATATATGCATAACACATGACAAAAGCCAAATCATACTGTTCAATTGTTACACTTGATATTATTATATATTAGCCAACAAAATTGCATAGCCCTTCCATTCACAAGGGGGTTAGAAGTGACTAGATAGCGTATGAGGTAGATGGGGAAAGAATACCGGTGATGGCAGAACACATTTTTTTATATAAAATTCAAACTAACACATGTCTGGACTTTCAAAACTTTGCCAAAACATCTTCCGGGATGTTTTTATTTTTTCTTAAAAGATTTGTCAGTAGCTGGTGATCAGCCACACCTGATGCAGCCCACATCAAAGGCCTGATAACAAGCTCATAAATGGTGTGATAGAGCAGGGAGAGATCTACAATATACAGTGAGTGAGAAAATGTGCTCCAAAAAAAACGAAATATCGTGCAGGGAGTTGCTGACAGAAACAGCATAGCTGGTCTGCGTCAGGCCAACTGTAGCTTTCTAAAGTTTACAAGACCCTAAAGGCAGAGAAGATCCCCATTATCAGATATTACGAGAATTGGTCAACGCTTTGAAACAACAGATGTGGCCAGAGAGAAAAGATCTGGAAGGCCCAAAGCCTCTTCATGCAGGGATGACCACCTGCTGAAATCTGCAGTTCTCAAAGACGGGACCAAAAGCAGAATTCAAGACCTCAGAAAAAGAGTCGTTCGAGAAGAACAATAACCAGAAGGTTATCAAATGCCGGTTTTGTGTCTAGAAGGTGTGTTAAAAAGCCTTTGTCTCATAAAACATTAAAGACAAGTTTTTGGCAGAATATGGAAAGCTTGATTGAGAGTGGTTCAGCAGAGTTGTGTGGAGTAATGCATCATGAGTTGAGTTGCATGGTGATGCTCCAGAGAGGTGTCTTGGAAGATCTGGAGGGAAATACAATAGTGAATGCATCTCTACCACAGTGAAGCATGGACGAAGCGGTGTCATGGTGTGGGGAGCCTTTTCAGCTGCTGGTACTGGTGAGCTGCTGCACTGTGAAAAGTCCATTAATGCTTTGGATTACAGGAGAATTTCTTCCCACAACTGAAACAATGTTTTCTAAAGAGGAATCATCAGATGTTATTTTTCAACAAGACAATGCTCCTGCATAAACGGCAAAGACCACCAAGAAGTGGCTTGAGAACAAGTCCATCAGGCTCGTGTTTTGGCCTGGTCAGAGTCCAGATTTGAACCCTATTGAGAATATTTGGTCTCATCAATTTGAAGCCATCAACATTGAGTGGAACAACATTGACTCTTCTTTCTGTATAAAGCTGTCCGCAAGTTTACCCACAAGGCTTAAACATTTAAAGATATCAATGGGTAAATGGTCTGCACTTACATAGCGCCTTTTTTACCTTAGAGGTTACCAAAGCACTTTACACTGTGTCCTATTCACCCATTCACACACACACTCAGCAGAGCTGCCATGCAAGGCACTAGCCTGCCATTGGGAGCAACTTGGGGTTCAGTGTCTTGCCCAAGGACAATTCGGCATGTGCAGTCATGTGGGCCAGGAATCAAACCACCAACCCTGCGATTAGTGTTCGACCCGCTCTACCACCTGAGCCACAGCCGCCCGATATCAAAGATTTGTGGTTAAGACCATTAAAAGCTTAATGTTTTACCATTTTGGGCTTGGCCCATTTTTTCCCCCCAGGAGTGTAGTACTCATTTGTCTTGTGATAAACAAAGAAATATATATCCTATGATAGTTAACTTAAATAGATAAAGAATATGAAGAATATGATTTATGGAAGCATAAAAAAGTGACAATGTGTCATATCTCGGGTCTATAATGACCCTATACACAATTGGTAATTAAGTTATAAATATATATATTTAGCCATTTTTTTTTGTAACAATATTTACAAGAGAAAGGTTGAGGAATACTAAAGAAATGTGGGTACAACTCCAAAAAATGGATGAGGTACAGGGGGTGGAATGAGGTCCTGGGTAACTAGAGACCCGAGGTATGCATTAAAGGGTTGCAATCAACATGAAATAGTGTGCAAAGCCCGTAAAGTTCCATGAAGTTATTAATGTTATTCATTCAGAAAAACGTTGAGAGGGAATTGATTGGATCGTGAATAGTAGTCTCTCTATGTCAGGTGGTTGGAGGGGAAGGGGTTGAAATATTAAGGTGGCAATATACCAATAGTGAAATCAAAGAAAGTATGAGAGTGATGTCATTCAAACAATGTCTGACCAAAATGAAGGCATTCTTGAGTTTGTTGCAGTGGTTCGTGCACAACATGCAACATAGGGTCCATCGATTTTAATTCATATTTCAAACTTAAATTAGAACTTAGACCTGAAACATCAAAATGTGTAAAACTTGGCGATAATGAACTTACTTTTTTTCTTCTCGAGAAGTTTGAGGCGGTTCATGACGAGCCTGAGATTGACACGAAGTCTCTCTGATTTAAATCCTCCAAGCATGATGGAGCTCTTTGGACAAACATCAAACAAGAATCAAACATGAGACAAAAGGGGCACAAATGTGTCCTGGTAGCTCATGATCATGATCAATGATGAGGATCTCAGCTTTCCAACCACACAGAGATAGTTAAGAACATATTTTGCAGATTATTTCTTTATCATGCTTTTTCAACTGGAAGGGCAGCGTTAAAATAGAAAACATATTTTAACATGAGTCTTTAAGTTTTGATTTTAAATTCCCTATTGTTTTATATAGAATTGTTCTAGAGTTTATTCAGTTCTATACAGTATTTAACGCAATTACATCAGAAGTAACTGTCATTTAATAACAATAAAGCACATTACAGTTACAAATATAAAACAATAACAACAGAATTAATGTACAAATAGTTACTATAAATGCTGACTGTTTATTAAAATGGGTCACAAGAGAGTCCGAGAGACACATTATCAAGCTATTTGTTTTTATCTATGTTAATGCATCTATATTAACCTCTAAAAGACGCATAAATGACACAAATAACATTTTGAAACATGTTAAAAGCTGTCAACAATCTAATGGCTCAAACCAGGAAGACTCGATTAGCTGACGGGCTAACATGAGCCGATTCGCCAAAGTAAACAAAGATTTAAGAAAACATGTAGACTTTAGCAAAACGCCAAAGGTTCGTGAATGATCGAGAAGTATAACACAGACGTGTAATAAATTTTATATTTACGTGTGAGGTTGGTTTCGATGAGAGTGATGGAGAGCGACTGATCAGTTCGCCTTCACTTCCGCACTGAACGTCACTTCGCTCATGACGTCACGCGTCACGTGATCGCCGGAGAAACTGAGTACGGTGGAGAAATCACATGCTTTGTATGACGTCATGTTTATGTTGCTAGAGAAGAGAATGCAGATTATCATTGTGGCATGACACGTCTGATTTCACAGCTCCAGAATTAGGCCAAATTATGTCATAGAATGCAAGTCTACCAGAACAGGGGTTTCAAAAAACTTTGATACCAAGGACCCTCAAAATATGCACTGCAAAACTTCACACGCAACAGTCTGATGAAAGAGGGGTGTCTAAATGTTGATTTAGAGGTATTTTGATCTAATATTTTATATATATATATATATATATATATATATATATATATATATATTGCAATTTTATGCAGCTAATGATTAACCTGGAAATGATCACATTTAATTTGATGCAAAATACTTTTCAATTTATTTTGAAGTGATTATAAAAATGCAATAACTCAAATAAGTGAAAGGATAGTATTTGGGGCCCCTGTTGCAAGGGCTAAAGGCCCCTATCAAACACATTGTTTTTCTATAGTGGGGGGAACAGGTTTGTTATGAAGACTGTTCAAACTGAGCTCAGATTGACTCATCCAATCATAATAGAGGTTAGTTTGTTTATAAAATACTTGAGATGTTATGAAATGTCAAATGTGATTGAAATGAACAAGAAATGATGCACTCATTTATGTAGTTATTTTGAATACACATCTTCATTTGTTACTAAAAAAGTCTTAAAAGTATTTGCATATGTTGGCAAATGTGCCCTATAATGATTGCCCCAGTACGTACACATTATATCAATAATAAAACAAACCAAAAAAAGACAGGTAGGGAAGGAGGTATTACCCCAAGTGAAGGAGTTCAAGTACCTCGGAGTCTTGTTCACGAGTGAGGGGACAATGGAGCGGGAGGTTGGCCGGAGGATCGGGGCAGCGGGGGCGGTATTGCACTCGCTCTATCGCACCGTTGTCATGAAAAGAGAGCTGAGCTGGAAGGCAAAGCTCTCGATCTACCGGTCCATTTTGTTCCTACCCTCACCTATGGTCATGAAGGTTGGGTGATGACCAAAAGAACTAGGTCGCGAGTACAAGCGGCCGAAATGAGCTTCCTCAGAAGGGTGGCGGGCTTCTCCCTTAGAGATAGGGTGAGGAGCTCAGTCATCCGTAAGGAGCTCAGAGTAGAGCCGCTGCTCCTTTGAGTCGAAAGGAGCCAGTTGAGGTGGTTTGGGCATCTGGTAAGGATGCCCCCTGGCCGCCTCCCTAGGGAGGTGTTTCAGGCACGTCCAGCTGGGAGGAGGCCTCGGGGAAGACCCAGGATTAGGTGGAGAGATTACATCACCACACTGGCCTGGGAACGCCTCGGGGTCCCCCAGTCAGAGCTGGTTAATGTGGCTCGGGATAGGGAAGTTTGGGGCCCCCTGCTGGAGCAGCTGGCCCCGCGACCCGACTTATAAGGATAAGCGGTTGAAGATGGATGGACCGGCCAAAAAAAGACCCTGGGGTCCCAAAGTGAGGGAGGCTTTTACCCCAGGTGTGCTGTAAAAGCCCCCCTATTGCCACCTTTTAAAAAAAAATTATACAATTTTTATTCAAAACAACTTTCTTTTGTTATTTGTTTTCACACAAATAAAAATGTATGTATTTCTTGAATCTTGATACACTTTATGACCACAAAAAAAGCCTTTGTGGGCGTGCCTTTAGCCCCATTGTACCCTACTTTTGATCAAATCTGTATCAAATCGGCCGAAAATGTTCATAGTGGTACATCCCGATTATCTGGAAAATATTTAGCCACTATGTACTACATTGACAGCGTATCTGTTTTCTTATAAGTAAACATATAAACCCGAAGGTAAACATTTTAACAACTGAAGGGGTAATAATGTCAGGTTTGGTAAATAAATAATCTGTATATATTTATATAAAATAAACGTTAATAAATGTTCCAAGGGCCACCTAGCACCCTGGACCCCAGTTTAAAAACAACTCCGTACTAGATAATTGGAAATATTACACTATTTTTGTTTATTGTATTTTAAAAGTAAATAAAAAAATAAAAAAAGCAGCTGAATATTTCCAATATAGCCGGGAAAAAAATAAGATACCGTACTGTAGCATTCCACCCCTGGAGTCGCGAGTTCGAATCTGGGGCGTGCTGAGTGAATCCATCCAGGTCTCCTAAGCAACCAAATTGGCCTGGTTGCTAGGGAGGGTAGAGTCACATGGTGACCTCCTTATGGTCGCTATAATATGGTTCTCGCTCTCACTGGGGGACGTGGTGAGTTGTGCGAGGATGCAGCGGAGAATAGCGTGAAGCCTCCACACACACTAGGTCTCCACGGTAACGCGCTCAACAAGCCACGTGATAAGATGCGCAGATTGACGGTCTCAGACGCGGAGGCAACTGAGATTCGGATTGAGGCGGGTCACTACGCCACCACGAGGACTTAGAGCGCATTGGGAATGGGGCGTGTGAAATTGGGGATAAAAAAACATAACAATGAACTGAAGAGAGGGCATGATGTCACACTTAATGGGATGTGATGTCATAATGGAATCTGCCATTTAATAGTCTATTATAGGATTTTCAGCTAAATGTAAACAGTTAAAAAGAAGAGCAACAAAACAATGAATGAAACTGCAGAAGTAGAAATATAGTAACATATAAAATACATTGTTTTAACAAACAAATACATATAATTCATAACATTCTGAACACAAATAATTATAATATTACGTCTTTGGGGAATATATTGTCTGTTTAAGCTTTACCTTATAATTAACAGACCTTTTGCACACTCCAGGTTTTGCAAAGCAGGAGTAAACGTTTGCAGGGCAATCTTATTTTCACTTACCCATTTGCTCCAAGAGCAAAAGAAAAAGTCCACTACTGCGTTTGAATGACTTTTAAGAAGAGTTAAAAACAATTGGGGATTAAAACAGTAAAATGGGAGAAATTTACCAAATTACCCTTATACCAAAATCAGGTAAAGAGCCACTTAGTATTGATAATCGGAGCCCTATATCATGCATTTACCCTGAAAAAGATATTGACTTGACATGTGTGTTTTGCAACTTCAGCATTGAGAGTATTGTGCATCTTTGATGGTATTTGTACTAAATTGTTTTGGTGTACCTTTGAGGAGATCACTGGGACTGAGATTATTTTGGAAGTTAAAAATGTCTGTTTTATGATAAACCCTTAGAAAATAAACCATGTTGTCATGAACCTATTTAGGTAAATATTATATCCATAAATATAGATGGTCAAAGAAAATCCCATCAATCTATCAGTGCCTGTAAGGAACAGCAGGGCAGGAAAGACTGTGGCCTGTTGTAGATCCTTGAACTTTCACCCATATTAGACACGCCTGCATATGTGGCTTTTGAATGCTCCAATACCCCTTTGTATATAGTGATTTATGTTTTTCTGTTTCTTTGCTAATTTATCCTTTTTTCACGTTAATTCTTCTGTTATGTGAACTGCAACAATAAAGCATAAAAAATAAATAAATAAAAACAAATCTTGTCACGCCTTTTTTTTCTTTTGCTCTCACTGCTGCCATCTTTTGGACACAGGAGGAGAAACAATTCACCTGCATTGCTTTATTTGTTTATTTATTTATTTTTTATTTTGTCTCATAACACTCCTAAATATGCGATACAATTGTTTAATTAAAAAATGTAAACAAATTAATTAAATCCAATTTTCTTTTTTGTTTTTTTTGTGTTTTTTAATGCAACTTTATTGAGAAAAAAGCAAGATCTTACCAACACAATAATACAGTCTGAGCAGATAACTAGAAAAAAAAAAACAAATACACAAGAATGAATAAATAAAAAAGGTAGAGGTCTAATCAGATAACAACACATCTATATTTACAAGGCTTGTTTAGTTCATATATATATATATATATATATATATATATATATATATATATATATATTATTATTATTTTTTTTTACTGAGTATCTGTGCAGGTTACACGTAAAGCAATACTGAATTCCCGTGCCAATGAACCTGAGAAAGGACAAGGGAGGATGAGATTATATTTATTAATACTGTTCTAATGACACAGATTTATATTCTTCTGGTCACCGGTGGCCCAAACTTGTAAAACAGCAAAGGCACAACAAACAAATACGGCTTCAGTGATTAACATTGCTTTAAAATATCACTTATGCCAAATCAGTTTTTCACATTACATACGAATTTGAAATCAGGACATCTGTTGTTAACACAGGCTGAATCCACAATTTGCATTGCACATAAATAATATGCAAGATTGAAACGAATGCGTTCCAGATCATTACAAAATTGCACGTCAAAGGCGTCCTGACAGTGTACATTTCCGGAGGGTGTTTCCATTAGAGGAAGACCAAAATATCAGTTTTGTGAAATTCAAAAATGTGCCCTGTCAGCACATACGTATCACTAACTCATATCATGTGAATCATAATAAACTTTATTCCTCATTAAACCTCATTTTTTTATATGCAAAACTCTTCATCTGGTGAATATAAAGGCTATAACAAGCTTTATTTTGGAGGCCCCAGTGTGTTTCAGGCTTGTTTATAGTTAAAAGTCCCACGTAATGCACCAAATCTTTCCCTAATTGGGATTTAGGTTGCACAATAAATGGCATCTGGGATTTTATACATTTTCGACTCACTTTTGGCCTTCACGTCTGTGTCTCTCATGGTAAAAAAGAATAAGAAAATGTATTTATTATTGTATAAATCGATTTAAAAAACTATCAGCCGATTGATGGTTATCGTCCTTTCCCACCACCCTAGATATTGGTATCAGCAAAATCCAAAACCAGTTAACATCTAGTATTGACCACAACCCCTTGGTGCAACAGATGGTTATATTTTGGCTTTATTAAATGCAGAGAAATGTGAGGCCAAAGCTGCTACAACGGTTTTTAAATGTATAAACATCAAACTTAAAAAGTACTAGTACAAGTATTTTTCATATGCAAACAGTCTGCTACAAGGGGAACTGCGGCATTATGTCCCAAAACTGGTGTAATGTCTTTTAACATACTCAAAAACTTTCCCCATCACCAGTGAAGTATATACTTTGAGGGTTATCTACTTTTAGTGTGTAGAAGTACACAGATTGGTTTGCAGCCACAGTTTCCAGTGTAACTTACAGAGTCAAGCCCAAGATGAAGCAGTTTCTCCACATGACTCTGGTGTGACGCAACTTCAAAGCATTGTGATACTCTGGCTGAATGTCATCAGGGAATGCCTCATCTCGTTCTACAGATAGAGTGAGAGAATATGGAATGTGGTGTTAAAGAGGGAATACATATATGGTTGAGTTGGTGGATATCCAATAGGCATGGCTAAGAGCACCTGATCATGGGAGCCATTGTTGCCCTCATGAGAGACACTCCTCTAAATTGTGTCCTGTGAAAAGTATAACTACACCCTAACAGCTCATCTAACTGATTATAAAGTGCACCACTGGCAAACAAACTAATTAAAACAAACAAACTGACTTACTAACAAACTAACAAAAACTAACCATCAAGCTACACTAGCACACTGACTTGCTAACAAACAAACAAACGAACAAACTAACAAGCTACTAAACAAACAAACTTACTAAAAACTAACTAAATAAAACTAACAAATTAAACAAAACCATTTTTTTTAAAAACTAACTTAAACAAAAAATAAAACTAACAAATTAAAACAAACAAAATTAATAACAAAACAAATTAACCATCAAGTTACACTTATACACTAAATGACTCACTAACAAACCAACTACCTAACTAACAAATAAACAAACTAAAAAAATGATTTACTAACTATCCAACAAACTACCTAAAAAACAACACTAACAAACAAGCAAAACTAATTTACTTAAACTAACTTACAAAAACAAAACATTTAACAAACAAACAAAATAAAAGTAATAAACTAACTTACAAAACAAACTAAACATCAATTTACACTAACTGACTACCTAATAAACAAACAAACTAACAAACTACCAGACAGACAAACAAACTACCAAACTACCAGACAGACAAACAAACTACCAAACTACCAGACAGACAAACAAACTACCAAACTACCAGACAGACAAACAAACTAACAAACTACCAGACAGACAAACTAACTAACAAACTACCAGACAGACAAACAAAATACCAGACAGACAAACTAACAAACTACCACACAGACAAACAAACTACCACACAGACAAACGAACTAACAAACTACCAGACAGACAAACAAACTAACTAACAGACAGACAAACAAACTAACTAACAGACAGACAAACAAACTAACTGACAAACAAACTAACAAACTACCAGACAGACAGACAAAAACTAACAAACTACCAGACAGACAAACGAACTAACAAACAGACAAACTACCAGACAGACAAACAAACTAAGAAACTACCAGACAGAGAAACAATCTAACAAAATACCAGACAGACAAACAAACTAACAAACTACCAGGCAGACAAACTAACAAACTACCAGACAAACAAACAAACTACCTGACAAACAAACTACCTGATAAATAAACAAACTACCTGACAAACAAACAAACAAACTACCAGACAAACAAACAAACTAACACCCAGACAAAACAAACTAACACCCAGACAAAACAAACTAACACCCAGACAAACAAACTACCAGACAGACAGACAAACTAACTACCAGACATCAAACAAACTACCAGACAAACACACAAACTACCAGACAAACACACAAACTACCAGACAAACACACAAACTACCAGACAAACACAAAAACAAACTACCAGACAAACTAACTAACTATCAGACTAACTAACTAGAAGAGCTCGCAGAAACCAACACAAACACACAGAGCATTAGCATGTTTGACTCGCTGAAACAAGAACAGAAAGTAAGAGAAGTTTTCAATCTGCCCACCTGTATCAAACAAACAGAAAAAGGCTTTGATAGCACCAAAGAGTTACACCTTTAGGTGAAGTGAACCAACAAATGGGTTTGAAGAGTGAGAATAAATGAGAAACGTCAGCTTATGTGTGGTTAAGTGGTTGCTAAGGTGTTCTGCGTGGTTGCTAGATGGCAGTGGTGGTGGCGTAGTGGGCTAAGGCACTGAGCTGGTAATCAGAAGGTTACTGGTTCAACTTGAGCAAGGCACTTAACTCCAGGTTGCTCCGAGGGGATTGTCCCTGTAATAAGTGCACTGTAAGTCGCTATGGATAAAAGCGTCTGCCAAATGCATAAATGTAAATGCTAGATTGCTGCTTAAGGCACCAAGTCAAAAAAGCCCACCTTCACATATCTATGACATTCAGATCCCTAAATATGGCTCTGTTCTTACTTTAATATAAGTCTAGGGGAATACTACGTCCAACAACACAGAGAGCTTCAACATTGGGTATAAACTTCTCTCAACGGTCAAGGGTTCACATTGATAAAAAATTTAAATAAAAACTGCTAAATAACCATGGCACTCTTGAAACATGATTATGCAGTAAGAGTGCAATGGCTATTTAAATAATGCCAGGGTTTATTGCCCAATAGGCAGAAATGGCATACCTCTCCTCAACAAGCTGCACAATTTGATGTATCGTTTATGTCCATAGCACAGTGTGGGACGAGTTTAACTTAAGGGGTTTCAAAAACACCTAATCCCATGTATAAGCAATAGTAATATTGTTGCTGGCCTTAAAGGGACAGTTCACCCCAAAATGAACATTCTCTCATCATTTACTCACCCTCATGCCATCCCAGATGTGTGACTTTCTTTCTTCTGCTGAACACAAATGAAGATTTTTAGAAGAATATCTCAGCTCTGTAGGTCCATACAATGTAAGTGAATGCCACCCTCAACATGGGTGGGATTTTAGGCTGATCGTCATTTTTATTGCAGAACTTACATACACACACATACAAGATCAGGGAAATGAAGTATGGTTGCATCTCTTACAATGAAGCATCATAACGACAGAAACAGAAAACAAATATTATGGATTTGCGGACTATAAGTATATAATTACTATATGTATATAATTTCAAAATATGAAATGATATACACAGAAAAAACAATAATAAGGTTCAATCATATCTTTGAAAAAGTCATCATAACGCATCAATACATTTGGACTTTTTCTGTTAGTTATAAGTCTAAGGGATGAAATAAGAGAGTTAAATTCAGCAATAAAACGAGGAAGGCATAAAGGAGACAAGCCATTTTTGCTTGTGGATGAATAATTTTACATGCAAGATAAAGAAATTAGCGACATATTCAAGGGACAACAACGTTGGGTTTTCATAATAAAATATAATATTGTTGAGGATGAAGGTGTGGGTCACATTTGTGGGGCTAAAAACACAAGAGCTTAAGTCAATCCAAAATGCATTGGTTATAATACAATCACAAAATAAATGAGCAGCTGTTGCTTCAACAAAACCACAAAATGAGCAAGTTTCATCAATATCAGACTATTTAGAAATGGAAGACTTAACAGGATAGATTTTATGAAGGATTTTAAAATGAATCTCCCTAACTTTGTTGGATATTCAAAGTTTACTTGGTAAAAGTAAAAAGTGGTCATTTTTCTCTTCATTTGAAAAATTTTGCGAATATGTCTGTTGTTGCATTTCTGATCTAAAAGATCAATACCACCCAATCGTAAAGCCGGATAAACACGGTTACCTTTACCGAATTTTTATTAATTGGGTTAAACCTGCTGGGATAGCTTTCATCAAGGTATTATATTCCTTTGATGGGACTGGAAAGTTATGGAGAGTCATAAATTGTTCGAAGGTTAGAAAATTACCAAAATCAAACACAGATGGAATGCAATTTAAGTTATTATTAAACCATCTAGGAAAGAAAAGGGACTTGTTTCTAACAGTTATATCAGCACTGTTAAAAAAACAAAACAAAACACAATTTCAACTGAAGTAGGCATGGCTGATGAACGTTAGATAAGGGAGTGGGTCACTTGCCAAGCAAAAAAAATTATAATTACACTTCAAAAGGAAAGATAGGCCACCAATTTTGTTGAAGATGTTATTTGGAACGAAAACCCCATAGTACGGGGCCCGGGAAGTCACCTGTTGGGGAAAAAAAAACAATCCGTGGCGACGGTTTTGCAATCCATCCGCTCAGTTTATAAACTGTACTCACGAATTCTCAAACTGTTCCCTCGGTTTAACAAATCGTGCTCACGGATTAATAAACCGTACCCACGAGTTCCTAATCCGCGCTCTCAGATTTGTAAACCGTGCATTCAGTTTTTGCAATCTGTACCCACAAATTCATAAACCGTGCCCACGCTTTCGCAATCCGTTCCCACGGGTTTGTAAACTGTACTCTCGGATTTGTGGCTCCTCCCCAGTCTGTGCCGGCAGATTCAACCAGGCCATCTGTTACGGTGCGGGATATATAGTACGGTGTTTATAAACTATATTTTCTAAAAAGATTTCTCAAATCTCAATTAGCGCGTATGGGGTGGAATATACGATTTAATATGAATGACGTGTATCAAAATCTTTTGTTTATTTGTGATAATCTTAGCACTTTATTATTATTGTCTAACCTGTATTATGACTGATATGACGAATTGCTTTGTTCCTTTTTTTGTAAGTTTTGGACAAAAGCGTCTTCTAAATAGCCTATGTAGCCTAAAATTTAATAATGATTATTATTATTAGAGTTTATAACTATAAATGAGCTCACTTAGTAATACAGTAATATGTTTGTCATAAAATAATTTATCAATGCTTTATTTTTATAGGCTATAACCTAACCTTTACGGGTTTGGATAAAATAGGCCTACATTTATTTTTGCTTAAAAATAAAGCATTCATAAATTATTTTATGATAAACATATTACTGTGTTAAGTGAACTCATTTATAGTTATAAACTAATAATAATAATAATAATTATTATTATTAGCCTACATTTTAGGCTACATATTTAGAAGACGCTTTTGTCCAAAACGTACAAAAAAGGAACAAAGCAATTCGTCAAATATCAGTCATAATACAGATGAGACAATAATAATAAAGTGCTAAGATTATCACAAATAAACAAAAGATTTTTATGCACGTCATTCATATTAAATCGTATATTCCACCCCATACCCGCTACAATTGAGAATCACTTGAAGCATGCAGACGCAGTTAAGACAATTTTATGTAGGCCTATTACACTTAATACACATATAAAACAATATACAATAAGATTCGTTAACAACGAACGTTAAAAGCTTGTTCTTCGAAAATGAGGGCGAGCCACAAATCCGAGAGTACAGTTTACAAACCCGTGGGAACGGATTGCGAAAGCGTGGGCACGGTTTATGAATTTGTGGGTACAGATTGCAAAAACTGAAGGCACGGTTTACAAATCTGAGAGCGCGGATTAGGAACTCGTGGGTACGGTTTATTAATCCGTGAGCACGATTTGTTAAACCGAGGGAACAGTTTGAGAATTCGTGAGTACAGTTTATAAACTGAGCGGACGGATTGCAAAACCGTCGCCACGGATTGTTTTTTTTTTCCCAACAGGTGACTTCCGGGCTCCGTACTATAGTGATAGTGGGTTCAAAAGACATATTTTATAGGCTGATCGTCATAGCTGCGCCGCCTCTACTGCCGTGACGTCATCTTAAACGCGACACAAAACAATAAACAATAACACGACCGCTAGCTGTTAGCTACTAGCTCATTGTGCTGCACAAAGCAGTTGTTGCATGGTGATTTTACACAAGTGTAACATTTAAATGGCCTGGTTGTTTTAGGAAACACGCTTTCCAGTTGTTGGTCAACTAAATAAAGTGAAGATTTCAAGCAGAATATAGAGTTAACGTAACAGAATGTACCATCCACCGCAGTGGCCGAGTCCAGGGCACTCTCCCTCCCCTTGCCCACCGGTCTATTGCCATAGATAGCGTCCATTTGGTCAAGCTGATATACTTCTTGAAAGACTATTTCGGATCATGTAATAACGAGAGGAACGTCTGTACCTCGTTTATTGACCACGGCGTGGTTTTGCGCACAGTCATTTCTTTTTACAATTCGAAAGTCGCGTTAACAAATGATCCTGCTATCGCTGTAGCTAACGTTAAAACTAGCGGGTTGATGTCCCGTGTCGCAAATCGCGGTGGTACTAAAAAAAGTACCAAGTGCCAGGTACTACCCACAGTGTTAAACCCCCATAAAGCGAGCGGAGTCGAGTCGTACCGTGAAGTGGAAAAGCCCCATAGAGTCCTGCAGGCTTGGCGTAATCCCTTCCTGAAGTGCGCGACACCGCGCGGGATCCTCGACGATCCAGTAACACTAGATCAAGATTCGCATTGGTAAGACTCGGGAACGAGCATGAAGAAAACATCGCTGAAAAGATTAAACAATCCGCAGTTTTGGAACTAGCTAAATCCACAAATTCGAGTGTATATTTTACTTTCAAACTCCATAATTAGGGACCTTATCGTTGGAAACCCCTGAACTGCGAAATGAACTTTGGGAAGTTCGATTCATTTTTAGCGAATCGGTTCGCTTTGAACAAACAATAGGAATGTCTCACTGGGGCAGGTTGTCACATACTCATTTTCTTGTGTGTTCTGATTTACACATGGTCATGTCTTACAATGAGTAACATTTCTGTTGGACAAAACAATTGTTTAAACCTTAATTATTACAGTTTGATTTCATCAAGTGTTTCACTATTTATATGAATGCAAAAAGCCATTAAATATCTTGTGAATGATTTAGATATAATTGCATACTTCAAACAGGGGTGTTCTTCTCGCATTAATGTGAATGCGCAGTACTTTAATGTGACAACATGCCCCATAATAGGGTCAATGTGAGTTAAAGAGACAGTTCACCCCAAAATGAAAATTCTCTCATTTACTCACCCTCATGCCATTACAGATGTGTGACTTTCTTTCTTCTGCAGAACTGAAATTAAGATTTTTAGAAGAATATTTCAGCTCTGTAGGTCCATACAATGCAAGTGAATGGTGATCAAAATGTTGAAGCTCCAAAAAAGCACATAAAAAGTAATCCATATGACTCCAGTATTTTTTTTTTCTCAACAATTTGGAACGCCCAATTCCCAATGCAGTCCAAGTCCTCGTGGTGGCATAGTGACTTCCCTCAATCTGGGTGGCGAAGGATGAATCTCAGTTGCCTCCGCGTCAGAGACTACCAATCCGCGCATCTTATCACTTGGCTTGTTGAGCGCGTTACCGCGGAGACAGCATATGTGGAGGTTTCATGGCATCCACACACAACTCACCAAGCGCCCTATCGAGAACGAAACACATTATAGCGACCACAAGGAGGTTACCCCATGTGACTCCACCCTCCCTAGCAACCGGGCCAATTTGGTTGCTTAGGAGACCTGGTTGGAGTCACTCAGAACGCCCTGGGATTCAAACTCGTGTACTCTAGGGGTGGTAGTCAGTGTCTTTACTCACTGAGCTACCCAGGCCCCTGACTCAAGTGGTCTAAGCCATGACTTCTGAAGAGATCTATGAAGAGAAAATGTAACTTATTTTTTACTATAAATCTTGACAGCAGTCTCCTTGGTGATCGTGATTTCAAGCTCGATTACACTTCCCATAGCACCAAGCGCTCTGAGCATGCGTCAAGCACTAGGAAGGATGATGGTTGCTAAGAGACTGAAATGGTAAGATGCTCAGTGAAAAATGAGTTATTTGGTGGTCTGTTCTCACCCAAAACCGATTGGATCGCTTCAGAAGACATTTGATTGAATCACTGGAGTCTTATGGGTTACTTTTATGTGCTTTTTGGAGCGTCAAAGTTTTGATCCCCATTCACTTGCATTATATGGACCTACAGAGCTGAGCTTAATTGGTGTTCTGCGGATGAATGAAAGTCATACACATCTGGGGTGGCATAAAGGTGAGTAAATGATGAGAATTTTCATTTTGGGAGTGAACTATCCCTTTAAATCAACGGTATAGTTTTTCATAGAAATGTTTGATGGCTTTATTGTACGTGTAAGACGTGAACGGTAACAGAGGCAAACTTCCTGTCAAACAAAGTCATACAGGTGTGCAACAACATGAGGGTGAACAAATGATCTCAATCTTAATTTTTCCTCCCTCTAGTGGCAAATGTGTGAAATAGCAGCTCACTAAAAGAAATCAAAGAGCCAGTGTCATTTCAAAAATTTATTTACGAACATAATCTCTGAGGAACAACAGCAGTTCTCGCGCTCTCTGTACATGCAAGTGTAGAAAATAACAATTTTGAATTTCTTCTCTCCGTTAAAGAGTTTTTATTTTTAGTTTCTCAGTTTTTAAATTGCAGGATATCAACACAGCTAAAGGTGAAAGTACTGGATCTTTGACAGCACTGACAATAGCATCAACAAACCCCCTCTCCCTCCCATAGCTGCTCCAACAATATGTACACAATTGAACTACGTTGTACAAATAAAAAAAGATACATTGTTACATCACCGGCAGCGAGCGCGACACGCCTCGTTGCTGTTAGAACCTCACATTCTACGCAAGTTTAGACTAGTACAAAGAGGAGGGTGCAAAACGTCCTGGAATATTATTTACAGCTATGTACAACGTCTCGAATACGCATTACATGAGGAAAATGTACACAGTGGAGACCTTCAAACTCAAAAAATACCACAGGTGTCATAAAGATAATAAATAGGTTATTTCTCGCTATTTGTGAAGAGATCTACATGAGTAAATGAGCTCAGTTCTATTGCAAAATGTATATGCGATAACTGAAATAAGGCTTGATATTGTGGCTTGACACTTTGTAATCAATCTAGCTAAAGACAAAAAGAGGTAATAAGTTGCAGATGGAGGTCAGTGAGTCACGGGCAAGCTTAGGTGTAAGATTACTATTGTCCAAACTCATGGATAGTAGAGCTCCAATACAGTATTTTTAAAGGAGTGCCTGTAAGAATTTGACTGCAAGTTTAAAAGACCGTCAGGACCCGAATAGTGAGGCCCAGAAAGGAGATCGGGTTATACTTTCACAATTGCAAGCCTTTAAAAACGGGACCAGTTTTAGGAATCCAAACAGCTTTCACCAGAAAACAGAAAATTCACATGGTATGTTGTAAACAATGGTATACAAGGGCTTCATGTTGATACATATAAACCATATGATTTACAAGCCACTATATTGTTTTTGTGGGAGATGCACCTAAAAACAAACAAATGCACTTTTACCAAATCAAGGGGTTTTGATAGAACTGCACAACACAAAAGAAAAAACAAAAACACTGGAAATGAACACAAGTTAAATGGAAAGCTATTCATATTATGCACTGTGTAGAATCTGTGGACTTTTATTTTTGCACTGTACGGCACTCACAAAATACCAGGACATTAGTCATCCAAAACAATTACCCGCTGCACTAATGACACCTGTTGCACCCAGACTCAATGCACGCATACATAACTGCATCATGTGGGACTTTCACAGACTCACAACCACACAAATTGAACAACAAAAATAAATAGAAATAAACTAAACACTAGCATGGATGATTGAGCAAACATCACACCACCCCACACTGAAGTACAGACAGGTAATGGGGAGGGGTAAAATATCAAAACACATTTTCAAGCCCCTCTCCCCCTAAAAAAACAGAAATATCGAATAATCTGAAATTAAAAGCGCTTTTCTTTTAAACAGAACAATTTCTAAAAACAACTTACTTGCACGTGTCCCCTTTGTGTTGATGGATAAACATCTAAAATGTACTCTAAATGTTTACTTGGATGGTAAAGGGTGAAATAAAAGCTGAAAATAACTGACTGGTGCACTTCACTCAGCAAAACTTGTGAAAAGCGATTCACAAGAATGTTTAACAATGGGAAAAACAGTCAGAGAGCCCATGTATGCTAATAGAGAGTCCCAGAACGGAGGTGCCTGTGTCGTGTTCTGTCATTGATTTTCAACGTCCAAATCAGTGCGTCAACGGAAGGGTGCGGGACATCACTTCTAAATGTCATGCAATAAAAACGAATTTGCATTGGGACTGAGACAAAATACTTCTGACTGATGCAATTTCTTCAGTTTGTATATTTATCATCATGCTCGCTCTGAATCTTACTCTATAAAAAATATTGAAAACTTCAACAGAAAAGCAGGAATGGAGCCTATAGATGGTTTTTGAAACCATGGAAACAGCTAATGAGCGCCCATATTCGACTTTAATTTTCCCAACCCATTCTAGATATTATATATGAATCAACAGTCGTATAGTGCAGAAGAGAAAACAACTTGGAGCAATTTTGTGGATTAATATTGAATGTAACATGAGCAAAGAGCAGCTAGATGAAAAAGTCCCGTTATTTGATTGTACAAGGTGTAACAAATTCAAATATGTACTCCACTGGTTCATGGGATGGTTTTACATTTGGACAAACCTAAATGAAGAAGGCTCTAAATCAAATCTTGTCTTATGTTCTAACCTATCGTATGACTTGTGCATTTTTAGAAGAAAATCAGAGACGTTAACTGTATAAAGGCATTTTCTTGGTTTATACTTTTTTTTTAAAGATATATACGTGTGTAATAAAATGATGAATAATATACCTCTACTATTCTTTAAATAAATCCATAATCGCTCTGCTACATCTGAAGACTATGGTTGTGGCCCTGACAGAATCATCAGGAGGGAAACTGTGTTTTCTAATGATGGCGGAGATGACAATCTAGATTAACCTTGATTAGCCTTTGACAGAAACCATTAGGAAGTCTTGAAAATACTGACAATGTGTACACCTTTTTGGCCCATAGAATGAGGGGTTTGGGGATGGGGGTTGGGAGTGCTGCCCGAAAGTGAACTGTACATACAATGATAACTTTTATTCATTTATTTTTTACACTTAACTGAGTGATGTTACAGTACATAAGTTATTTACAACTGTGCAGTAATGTGTGGCAAAATAAATTATCTAGAAGGCAGCAAGAATACATTGGTTAATGATTATAAAAACTGTACATCATTTACGGAATAAGTTTTTTTTTTTTTTTTAAGTTTTGTATTTTTTTCCATTAAACTAATGTTGGCTCTGTAGTGTTTCAAGTCACTTCCTCAGAAAGGGAAAAATGAAATGCCCGAGTAAAGAAAGACAAAACAAACAAACAAACAAACAACAACAAAAAAACCCATTACAAAAGAAAATCCCTTGTCTAAGAGACAATCCTGCAAGTCATTGCCTTGTGATTCGCAACAGCAACGTTTGCTCATTAGTCTTTTTCCTTGCGCAGTCGTATAAAGGCAGGCATGTCAGGCCCGGCTTAGGGACCATCCGAGGCTGACTGATCCAGCATGTGGGACCAAATACACCGGTACCTCCTTTTGAGGGCACTCTAGCTCTGATGTCCTGAAACTAGACGCAGTCTCTCCTCTCCGCTATGGCACTGAGCCCTGCTATGCTGCCCTCTGAATGCAGCTTCCTGTCCTGGATCTGGGGCTGCACGGGGTGCTGTACAGCAGGAAAGCCCTCTCTCCACTGCTGTAGTCACCGTAGACGCGGGTCCAGAGAGAGGCCGTGTGAGCACTCCTGTCACATCCCATTGGGTCTTTTTTTGTGCCTGTATATCGAGGTGCTGGCCGTGTTCAGAGTTTTGGGTCCACCATTGTGCCATCTGTCCCTTGGTTCTGGCGCGCACAAGTGGAGGAATCTGTCTTAGGCTCCTTGTTTGTTGTAATTTAGTATAGGGGGGGAAAAAAAACCGAAAAATTCGATCCCCTGTGATCACCCAAGACAGGAGGGATAAGGTTCAAAGCAGTGCTGCTTTTTGAATCCCAAACAAAACCAAAAAACTCGAAGGATGAAAGTGCAAGTTGTGTTTTTCTCCCGTAAGACGGTCCCCTCCTCAGGCAGAAAAGGATGAATTGTATGTCAATTACCTTTTTTCTATGTAATATATATATTTTCTCTCCTCAAAGAAATCTCCTCAAACTGGCTAGCCCTTACCGAACTTTCTGTTTGATGTCTCTTTGATAAGATGATTAATATTAGACCAAACTCTAAGAGTCTCAATGTGTGTCGGTGTCATGCAGGCAACAATACAAAGTCGTCGTTGACGTCGACCATTGGCACGTAGAAGGAGGGAACCTCGTTCACACACAGGGATTTGTGTCCAGCAGGGTCCAGCTCCTGTACCTTGAGCTGCCACTCCATCCTCTGCACTGCATTAAGAGCAGCAGCCTCATGCTGCTGCCGCATTAGCAAACACGTCTGCCGGAGGAAAATGCCAATGAGTCAATTGAGATTATGCAAAGTTTTTCCTCTTACAATACTTAATTACACCTTAAAGGTTTAGTAATCTCAAACATTTCTGCAAGATTAAAATATAAATGGTGTTAGGCCTGCATGGAATCTGTGCCCGTAGAATTCCGCAGATTTCCAGAATCTGTATTATCGTCATTCACCAAGTTTTACATATCCCTATCTCTTGCATGTTGGTTTAGTTAAATATGTTGTATTATTTGATATACTCCGCAAATTTTGCAGACAATCAGCACAGAAAATGTGAATGAGGTGCACAGATTCCTTTTGGTCCTATACGCAAAGAACGGCAAAGGAAATGACTCACCTTCATGCGGTCGTACTTGTCATCCACATCTTGAATCCAAGAGATAAACTGCCGAGCGTTGAAGCGATCTCTTACAGACTTGTTCTCATCCCCCTGAAAGATGAGATTTGTCAGAAGAAAAAAAAAATTATAAAATCATAATTTTTCATAAAGTCATAGGCTGTGCTACAGTTGTGACCTTAGAAATGAGGACTCACTTGGCTCTCTGATGGCATGTTGTAGACTTCTGAATCCAGCAGCATCGTGCAAGCACTAAAAGGAACAGCCTGATTTGCAATCGTTCTCGCTGCTTTGCAATGAACACGCAGCACCTCTTGCTCGCAAGATACAATCAGCTTCTCCTGTAAGGTGGCAAAAAATTACAGAGTGAGGCTGGACATTTGATGCCCCCATTAGCAAACATCTGATCAAGGGACAAGGCTGGTGGAACAGTCTTTTGAAAAGATAAAGGACCGCAAGTTACAGCAGAAGAAAATTAGATGAAATGGGGAGCCTGATTGCACACCGCAATAGGTTTACTTATTTGAAATATACATCGCAGATAAGTTTCTTCTCTATTACAAAGACTTTGATGATTCATCAAAGGTTTTGTGGTGTGGTAGCATGGTATTCCTTCTAACAGGGTGACTTCTGAAATGAACTAAGTGATGTGCAGTGGGCAGAAAATGGAAAAAGAGAAAATACAGAATGACTAAAGGCAAAGAGCAAGCGTTTACCCTCTCGATGCTGTGCTGAAGTCTGAGTTTCCCTCTCACTGCCTCTTGCTGTCTGAAAAGCTCCTTCAGGGGCTCTGACAAAGATGGGGGTGGAGCAATCTAAGATAGCAGGAAAAATTGCCATGTCAATCAAACCGCACTCATAATTCCAAAACATTCTAAAGTTTATCAGGATAATGTTTATTTATCTCAACAATGGAAATACATAAACAGTGATAGTATATGGTGTTCTAACCAGATGCAATGCGATTAAGCAAAGAAAAGTTTGTCCTAACCAACTGTGATAATCTGCAGGACAGCCCACATTGAAATCTTATTGGTCTTAAATCCTGCTCCACATGACTGTATATTAAAAATCAAATATGTCCTGACTGGCTGTGTGAAATCGCAAAGAATGTTTGCTTTTAGTATGAGACAAATTACCAGTCATTACAATTATTTTGTTGCACCTGGTTATAGGTGAAGAGTCTTTGTGCATAAAATACTAGAAAAATCTGCCAAAAAAAAAAAAGCTTACCACAGGGATATGAAGCTTGCTCATAGGCTTGCCATCAAGTAGGTAGGAGCCTGTGTATGTCACATACTCTGCATAACACTGGGGAGCTTGAGGTGTAATGTAACACAAAATCTTCCGCTTTTCCTCAATTTTCTTGCGTATCTGAAGGTACTCAAAATAGGGGTTGGAACGGTCACTGTGGTACGGCTCGATCTCATCCAATTTGATGGCGTTCACAATAACTGCCAGGGTCTGCTGGATCATTTCCCGTGTCTGCTTCATCGCTGTGTTGACAAGTTGAACCTGCACATGTTGCTGGCCTGATTTTGAAAACTTCCTCTTGCGTGGATGTTGGGACTGGCTGTCATCATCTTCAGCAGGCCTGCCTTTTGTTTTGGTGATCAGTGCAGGTGCTGCCGGAGTGGAAGTTTGAGCTGTGTTGGAGCTGATGGGCTCTTTCTCCTTCTCTAAGGTGACTCTTGTGGTGATGAGAGAGGATACAGCACAGGTGATACTTGAAGTAGTTGCTGCATTCTGCTTGTTCTGATTGGCTAGCATTTGAGCCATTTTCCTGGTCATCCTCTGTGGTATCTCCTCGATTTTCTTGGGTACCTCAGGTACAGGCATAGTCACCAACAACTTGGCGGTTGTCTCAAGGGTCTCTGACACTTGGGTGGTGGTGGTGGTCAATGAGACAGTTGGGACTGTAACAGAAGGATGAGGGCTGCATGAGGGACCCAAAGCTACCACTGGATTTTGTACCACGGGATGTGGTTTTGTGACAGCTGTTGATTCCAGAGATTGTAGCACAACAGACGGCATCAAAATATCTGGGGATGTTTCTTGTTGCCTGTATTCATGGTCCTTTTCACTATCAACAGAAAACAAGTTACCATTGTTCTCATCCATTTCAAATGCCCCTCCCTCCTCTGGGATTGTTTCTTTGATGGGAGGAACATCTAGGATGTTTCGAGGCTCAGGCTCCAACTCACACTGTGGTCTATAGCCCTCCTCGCATGCGGAAGCTACCAAATCCTGAGCAGATTCGGGAGGAGGTACCATTGTAGGAGAACAAGGAGCTTTGCACAAACTTAGCAAATCAACATCTATCATTTCACCATCCTCACTTGACTCCATGACTGGAGGCCTTGTCTGAGAAGGTTGATGCTTGCTTTCTGCAATCTCTGGGGTTATGTCAGGCTCCTGCATCTCCTTCTCTTGAAACGGAAGGTCTGGTATAGAGAAGGGACCCATATCATCCAATTCATCAGCTGTACCAGAAAACGGATCTGCCCAAGAAACAACAGGATCATGGTTGACTTGTGGGTCTACAGACATGCTGCTCTCAGCAGCATAGATGGGAGACTCTTGTTTATTGTCTTGCATCATACAGGGGGGCTCTAGGTCCATCTGAGGCTCCTCAAGATTGGGTTTGCAATCAGTGAAGAAAGTTTCAAGTTTCAATCGGGGGGATTCTGGCCCGAATGTCTCTGTAATAGGTCTTGCTGGTGATGGAATGTCTTCCACTGTATCTTTGTGGACCTCAAAATGAGACTCAGAGATTTCTGATGGACAATATACTCTGGAGTAAACAGAGTGAGGAAGCGTCACAGGAACTGCATTTGGGATATGCTGCAGATCACAATCGGAGTGTGAATAGGGACTACTTATCTTTGAGACAGCGGTCTCAACCTCTCTATAACTTTCATGAGGTGATTTCATGAGCTCTTCTGAATTCCAGCCCATTGACTGATCATGATGACATGAGTTTCCCATGAAGTTGTCCTGTGGACAGGTGGGTGTAATGGGAAGTACATCAGGATCGCTTCTATTTGGACATTCCAGCCAAGCCTTTTTGGCAGACTCGTCAATCCCAAGAGAATAGGGGGGATCGTCTCTAGACTGAATGATCTCGTTTGCAGCATGGTTACCTTCTGCTGCATCCTCAGCTAAATCTGCATCTTCCTCCTCCTCCTCCTCCTCCTCCTCCCCCTCTTCTTCTTCTTCTTGCTCTTCAACAACAGGAGGCAAGTAGTCACTCACACTCACTGGATGAGATGGCATTAGACCGGGCCCACTCTGGTGTGGCTCTGAGAGATCATCAATATCCATGGGAGGCAAAGCAGCTGGGGCTGGAGTTGGGGGAGCAGCTATATCCAGACACGGCTCCTGGGGATCAGGTCTATGGACTGGAGTTGAGGGCTTTATGGGATAGTTGTTATAAATACTCCCTGAATGGTGTTCACTGCCATCACTGATGAAATTTACAGCAGAAGCTTCCTCTGGTACCATATCATATTGTGATAGGTCAGGTCTGGGGGACATGTCAATAGGAGGTGAAAAGTTTGCTGGAGAAAGACAATTAAGTCTGTCAGCTGCAATCTTGTCCTCAGTAAGATGTGAGGCAGAATCAAATGTTGTTCCTTCTGGTACGTGTTGCTGTCGTAGAAACTTGTCTGTCTCTGCTTTGAACTCACCCTCAAGAGGTCTTACATCAGAGGTGGAAGAGTGACTAACAAGGGGTAACTGCATGTTCTTTGCAGGTGTTATACATGTTCCCTCTTGGAAGCTATGTGATAAGTTGGTATATCTATCGAAGAAGGTTGGGGAGCAGGCATTCATGGATATTGTAGTAGCTGAAGAATTCTGACACTCAAGGCCATCAAACGTGATATCAGAATAGTCCTCTGCACTGCACGATGGAGTGCGTGGAGTTTGCATGACTTCCTCATAGCTTGGACATGAGATCACAGATGTTGGAGTGGGGACTCCTGTTGGTCTGTTCTGATCAGGACGTGGAGATGCAGGAAGACTTTCTTTTATTTGGTGACCCGCAAGCCAGTCCTTTGAATTCTGACTGTCAATAGACTGTGACTTTCTATCAGGAGACATCATTTGGGCTGGAATGCCAATATCTTTTAACTTTTTCTCTTTCAAAGCGGTTTCTACTGAACCACATTTTTTGGATGAGAGTTCATTGCGGTTCTTCTTCAACTCTTCATTTGTCTTGGTCTTATCTTTGAGTTTTGGGTCACCTGACCGATGCCTCAGTTTCTCCATCTGTTTCATCCTCTCTTTGTGTCTTTTATGGCGCTCCTCAATTTCCTGATCTTTTAAACTAAGCATTTTGCCAAAACTTGTTAGTCTGAGATCGCCGTCAACCAAAAGTTTTTCACGAGGGCGGTTGTCCTTTCGAGTGGCATCTTTTGACTGACTAAACTTGTCATTCTCATCTTTCACCTTTGCCTTGTTAAAGTCTTTGTCTATGATGTCCTTATTTCTCTCCTTGTTTTTCCCATCAAATTTAGAGTCTTCTTTAGATTTCTCTTTAAGACTTGTGACTTGAGTGTTCTCTTTCAAACAATATTTTTGTTCTTCTTTGGAGTGTCTGAAGGACCCAAAGCCATCTGAATATTTATGCTTTTCCTCTTTCACCTTTTCCTTGTGTTTCTCTTTCTTTTTTTTATCTTTTATTTTCTCACTGTTCGTGAGACTGTTTATCTTGTCCTTTTTGGACATCTCCTTCTCAAACTCCAGAGTCTTTTCCAAGTCATCCTCTCCATCCACTTTGGAACCATATGGAAAAGTGTAAGGGTCAGCCTCCAATGGCATGGGTTCTTTGTCAAAGGGCAAGCTTTCTCTGCGGCCATAAGATTCTCTGATCTCCTCGGACTTGTCCTTTTTGTCCCCCTTTTCTTTCTTTACTTTCTCCTTATCCTTGTCATGACTCTTTTTGGATGATGACGACGACGAATGTCTGTGCCTCTCTTTCTCTCTGAACTTTTCCTGTGGATTAGTGATGGATAATGACTCCCTTCTCTCCTCGGACATGTCAGGTATGCTGATGTTGGAGGAGTCGTAGAAGCTGCTTAGGACAGGCTCATGAACTCTATCTGTGAAACTATCTGATGAAATGTCACTGTTTCTGTCATTAGAATCATCTTTATAATCATTCATGGCCTCTTCCTCAAGTTTTTCTAACAAGGATTTCTCATTTTCACCACTCCCTTTTGAGGGTTTTCTGTCTTTTAAATGATCTGGCTTGTCTTTGTATTTGCTTTTGCTCTTTTCCTCACTGACATCTCTCTTGTCAAGAAGTTTCTGTTTGCTTTTCTTGTCCTGATTTGAATCCACAGATGCTCTGTCCTTACGTTCCTTGTGTTTTGTGTCAGTTGAGTCTTTTTTATCTTTGTGTTTTTCAATGGAGGCTTTTCTTTCCTTTCCTGCATCAAATGCCTTCTCTTTTTTCTTAACTTTATGCTCCTTTTCTTTTTGTTTTTCTGTGGAATGTGCTTTCCCATCTACAGTGTATTTCTTGTGTTTATCTGTTTGAAAATGATCCATTTCATCCCGGTCAGGTGTGGAATCTTTTTTGTGTGAGTCTGACAGTCCGAGAGAGTCACTTAATTTAGCTACACCTCCATTATAATTGTCATCTTCATCTTCACTCTCATCTGTGAAAATATCAGCAATTGTATACCATGTCTTCTCTCTCACCTTTTCAGGTTTTCTCTCCTCTTTCTTAAATTCCAGGAAATCTTTTTCCCTGTCGGCATGTTTGTCCTGGTTATTCTTTTCTTTCTTATCTTTATTCTGCTCAGATGACATCTTCCTTTCTTTGTCCTTGCTATTCGAATCTTTATGCTTTTCTTTAGCCCCATCCCTCCTGTCTTTGGATGCTCTTTCTAGATCTTTCTCTTTCATTGATCTCTCGATTGAGTTCTTCTCAGGTTTCTCTTTTTCCTGGTCCAAATTTCTGTCCTTAGGCTTGTCCTTGTGTTTTTCACCTTTTGACTTCTCTTTCTTTTCCACACCATCTATTTTCTTCTCCCTGTCTTTTCCTGAGTGGTTCCTCTCCCTTGGATCAGATTTGCAGATGGTTTCACTCTCTGGTTTGTCTTTAAAGAATGCCTCACTCCCATAGTCATCTCTCAAGGATTCTTGTTTTGTTTTGGAGTCTTTCCTCTCTTTAGTGAACTCGTAGGAATCTTTTCTGTCTCTGCAGCTGTCCACAGCATCCTTCTCTTTCTTCTCTTTGACACCCTCTGCCGAATCTTTTCGTTTCTTCTCCTTTTCCAAAGACTGACCAGAATTTAACTTTTGTTTGTCCGTCCAGTCTTTTTTCTTGTCAGTATTCTTGTCAGAGAACTCCTTGTCTTTTTTCTTTGTTGCAGTTTCCTTTTCAGGACGCTTTTCCCCATGATCTGGCTTTTTATCTTTGACTTTATTCTCCTTTTTCCGGTCCCTGCTTTCCTCCTTTACTGTCTCAACAATTAACTTGACAGCATTATTGGTTTTGTATTCTTTCACAGGGACGTCCCAGCTATCATCCCCATAAAGTGAACTGTCAGAGGACATGTCGGATTGCCACAGATCATGGGGATCATCTGATGCACTCATCTTTGAGTCCTCTAATAAATGATTTTTTAAATCATAATCCTCATAATCAGGCTCTTCCTTAATGGTTTTATCCCTTTTTGACTTTTCCTTTTCTTCTTTAGTAGTTTTTTCAGATTTAAAATGTTTGTCTTCTTTTTGCTCATTCTTTTTATCTATTTTACCAGATTTATCCTTAGACTTTTTCTTTTTATCATCCTTATGGGCTTTCTGTTTCTCCTCCTTAACCTTGTCTTTGATGGTTCTCTCCTTCTCAGTTTTCAAGGCTTTGTCCCTCTCTTCTTTGCTCACTTTGTCCTTGTTGGTCTCCTTTGTTTTCTTTGACTTCTCTTCCTTGGTGATCCTTTGAGTTTCTTTACTTGGCCAGTCCTTGTCTTCAGATTTACCCTTAGACAGTCTGTCTTCCTTCTTAAAATGATCTTTGTCATGTTTGGATAGTTTGACCCTATTTTCAGAAGGTGACTCTGTCTCAACAATGAGCGACTTCTGCCTTGGGTCGTTGAAGTCAAAAGAAAAGCTCTTGACAAATTTTTCATTCATGTCTTGACTCAACACCACACTTGGAGCCTTATCTTTTTCCTTACTTTTGTGTTTGTGTTTCACTTTGTGTTTTTTCAACACCTTTCCGTCTTTATCGGTTTTGGAAATGGCACCATCCATGCTTGAGTTCTTGTAAAACTCTGAGTTCTTTTTGTCTATTGTATTGACATGTGTGTTGTTTTTCTTTCGGTTATCTTGCACTTTCTTTTTCACCTGTTTCACAGACTCAACGCTTGAGTCAGCAGACGAGTAGTCAGACTCGCTGGATAGTCTAGTTCTGACAGAGTCAGAGAGTGAGCTGACATCAGACCATGTTGGGGAGGACACAGTTTTCCACCCATCTGTCCTCCACTGCTTTGGGTGCTGCTCTGCCAGAGACTGTGTGTGTTTCTGCGAACTCAGACTCCCATGCGAGGAGGATGAAGATGATGCAGAAAGCGAGCTAAAAACAAAGGGTTCTTTGAGGCTCAAAGTAGAAGTGTCTTTTACACAGTTTGAGCTCTGCATAGAGCCTTTATCGTCCTCGCTCTCCAGGTCCCCGATCTCGGAGTCCGAGGTGCAGAACTTGTCGTTCACTTTACCAAAGCGCACCTCCTTATTGACATTATTTTTTGTCTCCTTCTTCCTCTTCTTCTTGACTTTCGTTTTTTCTTTTTGCTGCTTGGAGCTCTGTGTTGTTGAGTCCCGACTCTTGACGTTGGTCTGAGGTGCAGGTTGCCTTGGTGTGGCCGTGGGTGTGAAACACAATGTCCTGTCGTCCTCGTCCGAGCTGTTGCTGTCCGACAGGATCCGACGCACAGCCTTCTTTGGTGTTAGCGAGTTGCTTTTGGAATAGGTTTTAACCTCCATCTTGGGTATGGCGATTAAGTTGTTGGTCTTGGTGACAGGATCCTTACGGAACTCCTTCTTGAGCAGATGCTTGTCATCCACAGGTGGGACGCGCTCCTCTTCGTCATCCTCGTCAAATTCATATTCATCCTTGACAGGAGTAGTGGTGGATTTGGGTGGGTCCATGCCCTTCCCTTTTAGTTTTAAGCCCTTCTCAAACTCAGAGTCTGTATTATTGCCATCAACAGAGCTGGATGGGGCAAATGATGGGGCATCTCCCTCCTCTGATGAATCTGTTGGGATACAAAAGTATTAATATATGCAAATTGGACTCCTATATGGCAAACATTTCCTTTAAGACATTATGCCATACGCTTATACACAATAAATGCACCATACACACCTGAAGAACTCTCTTCACTGGAGGTGTAAGTGCCTTTTCCCAGCAACAGATTAAGCATTGTTTGGGAATTTGCCACTTTTAATGGTGTCTCCCCTCTTCTGTTGCTTTGACAAGGATCACCTCCATAACGTAACAGCAGCTTCACTACCTAAAAAGCCAGAATAAGTGTCACACAAGTTGAATATACCAAATCAAAATCGTACAATCATGTTATTGTGTTGAGTCATCACCAAGAATAACTGTTTTATCAGTGTGTGCGCTCATTGAGGTGCTTACTTTGAGGTGGCCATTGTTAGACGCATCATGTAGAGGCGTGTCGTCATCCAGGCCCTTTGTGTTAACCTCGGCCCCTGCTGCCAACAGCTGCTTGGCCACATCGTAATACCCTCTGTTGCAAGCCTCATGCAGTGCAGTCCAGCCTGAAATAAACAGCATTCCACTCTTAGATGTCTGCTCATACTATTCTTTTCAAGTTTATTTTGTACGTTGTACTTTTTACCCTGAATCTTAATGGGAATCACAACTTGTATACTATTCAAGTGGTTCTCAATTTCTTTTCGGGTGGTGGACCACTTCAACCGTAAAACAAAAATTGCAGACCACTCCAAATATCATTCAATATCTTTTTTTTAGAGATCCTCTCTTGAACCACTGATCTATAATTTAGTTAGACGGCTGTATTGTTCTTATTTCATTGAAATTTAGCTAATGAATTAATGTGTACACTGACAGATAACGGTCACTTACAGTACTGAAGTGAGACAAATACAAACTGTACCATAAAATGTATTTCATAAACAGCTTATTTACTTTTTTAAGAAGACTGTCAATTACAATTATTTTATTTATTTAGGGTCCTTTTTGTAGAAGCTACAAAAGTACAGTGGTAATGGTAGATACTATTGGACAAATCGCCTTTCCTTTTGTCAATACTGGGCATAAGAGAGGATGTGCACCTTAACTTATACACATCACAGGCAGAAGGAAGAAACGCACGCAAAGTTATTGGTACAGTACCTAAAAGCATGCATTGTGTCTGATGTGCCTGGCCTTGAAAAAAGGTGGATTTGAACTTGAGTCACTCACAATAAAAGTCCATTTAATACCATTATTCTCCATGCCACTCCTCCAATTTTTACAATGCATGGTTTTGTGGTTTTGTCTGGTTCCATTGGACTATTGGGGAGCCGGACTGTTAGGGTAGTGGTATTTACACGCACTACAAATTGTCATTTCGTTTTTTAAATCAACTTGTGGACCACTTGGAACCAATCACGGACCACAGTTTGAGAACCACTATACATTTCTATTTAATAGTATGTTAAAAGATTATGATGGAGGAATGTCATGCAAGAAACATCTCTGATGGCTCCCCTTACCTGCAAAATCTTTTACATTCACATCAGCCCCCTCGATGATGAGCTCCTTTACACGACGTGCCTCCCCACGTATAGCCGCCCGGTGCAGCCGTGTCTCGCCCCTCTCATTCCGCTTGTTCACTTTGTCTTTGGTTTTTGATGCAGAGTTTGGTGTTCCCTTCTGACCCAGACTTGACTGTGACTGGTGCTTTGGTGTTGTGTCTGTACAGAAATATCAGTATATATATAAATATTTACAGCCACAAATTACTTGCAGTAAAAGAGACAGTAACAGTAAATGACTCGGTACAGTTTTGCTTTAACAACTGGGTGGCAGTCTTGTGCCACAAACACAGTAAATGCTACATGCCATGCTTTCTGCTTACTTTCACATCTTCACTAATTTAGACAAAATCTTTATTTTAATGTAACCCCTTGGATTTGCATACATATGCATAGCTGAAAATGTGAACAGATTACTAAAGGTAAGTAAGAAAATGCATTAGTGGTAAAAATAAATAAATAAATAAATAAATAAAACAGCCATATTTTTCAGACAATATTTATATTCCGTTCTAAGACAAACACAGAGCACAATAATATCTGGCATGGAGAAACACTCCCATTTCCTGTAGTGCTTTGTTTTTGTTTTGGAAAAATACATAAGCAGAATCATTTGAAGAGGAAGAGCTAAATCAAAGTGATATAAAAGAGACAAGCATACTTGAGATAAAAAGAAAAATAAGCAAAAAGACTGCCAAAAGATGTATGCTACCAATCCAATACATTTCATTTTCATAAAGCTCTAACATTAGATTGCAATTCCAGGCAAGCCAAAAAAACAAATTATCATTTTGGAGTAGCACAATCATATCTTTGTTGCTCCATCAACAGTCCTGGAGGGCTGATGAACATCAGTGGGTTAATATTACAGAGGTCCATTTTGCTGAAGTAATGGGAATTGATGAGGGTTATCTTGTTTAATTGAATTCTAATTAAGTGCTGTGGTGTTTAAATGAAGCATTGCTTGAGAGTGCAGCTGGGACAGTGGATGCTTCTGAAACAGCCTGAGACGTGGTGCCCATGACAAACACGCACCTGGACTGTGTATGGACTCCTCCGCCGTCATCTGCATGAGAAGAGCCACCTGCTGCCGCTCGGAGAGGGGGTACCCGGCCCGGATCCCTGGCATGCCCATTCCGAACGGCAAGCCTGACTTCCTGGTGTTAGTGGGCTCCTTTTTAATGCGCTTCCGCTCTGGACCTTGTTTTTCTGTTGCGAGAGAAAAGATGTGCATATTAAACCACAAACCAGCCTCATGCGCACTTGTGGACAGACACAATTTCCATTATGCTCACTTTTGTGACCTTCATAAAGACTCTAGGTAAGCTAGCACAAGTTAATATGCATAAAGTGCAATTCTGTCTGCCCTCTTTATTAGTGTCTGAAGATCTAGCGAAACCTAGATCTCTCGGATAATAACCGGCTGCCCTGCCCATGTCTACAGTTTGAAATCCTGCTGGTGGTAGCAGCCATTGAGTGAGATTACACAGAGGCCCCATGAGGAGGGGTGGGCCCTCTACTGTCAGTCTAGTATGTGTGTGTTTCTTTAAGGGTATGACTTGGCAGGCTGTCACCGATTACAAAATGGCCGGTGTACACAATTCAACGTGGCTAAGGCAAGGTCACTCCTGCGAGTGGACAAAAGCAGCTGCTCATCACAGAAAGAGTCATCAATTATTCTCAGTTTGTCAGTGTCAATATATCTGCCTCACAATGCCGCCATCCAGTTCAAAACACAAGTCTCACCCGCGCTATCAACTTACAGTGGAAACTGGCAAGCATGAGGACAGCCCTCCCACTGTACGACCCCCAAGCAAATGTCTCACACACACACACACACACGTTGCAGGACTGGTAACACCTATAAAACGGACAACAATCCTGTCAACTAGCTTTGTGCTCTTGGCTAATCTATGGAAGATCTACAAACCAGCTTGGTGTTGTTCTCAACATAGTGATTTGCTCAAGGCCACAAACATAATTTATAAAGAGAGGAAGCAGACAGTGAACGCTTGCAGTAACAGATCTTTCCAGGGATTATTGTTCACGGTTGGGACTGATGCTAACACCTGTAAACACTTACGTGTAATTTTCCCCAACCCCTTGAACGCGCAAAGATTTGCCATTCAGTCACATTCCTGCGTTTCAAACCTCAAAGCATGAACTGCAGCAACAGTCTAAACATGCTTTTAACGGGTGGATGAGGGGAACACAAAAAATGCAGTGCTCGTTCTTTTAGACTTACACTAAAATAGGCTCAACTGAGGTAGTGACACTGCACCAGTATTACAAAAGTGTTCTGATGGCAGGATTATATTATATAATATAGTATAGCTCCCTAAAATACTAAACCTAAAATAAAAGTAAACAAGAAAATACTGAAAAAACAGTCGGACGGTATACTCCATCTGACTGTGCGTGCATACACAGGCCACTGGCGCATATACGAGACACCAGACTAGTTTAGACCTATAAAGATGTATTTAATGTCCTTCAAACTCAAGTTATACAATTACAGGTATCTCCACACCTAACACATGTTTTCTTGACGTGCACATCCACTGTTTACATTTTTACCTTTGTCTCCAATTGTTTACTGGCGATTACATCTTCTAGCGCATCTTCGTGATAACAACGGCTCAAATTTGAGTGTTGCCACCTTTTGGACCTACTAATTAGCACAAATAATTACAGGCGCATACGCATTCTGCACGTTTAAAATAGCGTTGTTAGAAAAAATAAATAATCGGGCTGCACACGTTCAGTGCTCGAGCACTCTGCTGATGATGAGAAATGCATCATGCGTCCTGTGCGTGGACACTCTGCGTACGAGTCTGATCGAAGTATACTTTGGACTTAACAGTCAGAGCATTAACAGGGCTCGACATTAACGCTTGTCTGGGACAAATGGATTTTTGAAGGGGCAAATGAAAGAGAATTTTACTTGCCTGACCGGACAAGCAGGCTGATTAAAACATCAATAACAAAAAAAAAATAACCGGCTATATTTGTGATAGTCTAGGCCTGTGTCACTTATTAGAAAGTTCATATTTTGATTCTGCTGTTGAAAGTAATCCAGAGCATGTCATTTTATAATTGGCTAGCGATATAGTAACATCTGCTCCCTGTTTGATTGACAGGCGATGTATGTGTGTGTGCTGAACATGCGCATGCTCCGAAAATGCTTGCGCTCATGCGCACCTGAACGGTTAATTTAAACATTTAAAAATTCCGCCAAAATGCCCGTCTTGGTGAGGCATTCATGTAAACACAGAATGATGTCTAAAGTGAAAGTAAACAGTGGAGAAAAAAGCAGATCTGTATTAAAATGTCAGACTTGTAAGTATAAATGTTAGCTAATTAATAGACCTGCTGCTGTCTAGTGTGGTGACTCATTATAATAATCAAACAGTCATAACAATAAAATGAGAAAACTCTCACTGCTCTTGACTGGGTAACTTCAGTAGCTTTAACGATATTCATGTGTTATAATCCTACAGTAAAGACCAGAAGTAGTTTTATGTTGCATTTCATTCTGAATGTTTACTTGAATACTTGAAAGCCTACTGCTGTTAAAAACTTTTAAACCCGTTAAAAAAGCACAGAATTTTCTTCATTTGTATTGTTTTTTTTTACCTTATTTATAATCAATTTCTATTCATTGCTGTTTTTATTGTTATTTAATTACTGTCTGATTACTAGTCTTGAATAATGAATAACTTTAGACCATTCTTCCATAATTAACATATTAATTAGTGTTATTATTTGTTGTGATTTTGAAGCTGGTATTGAGAATAGTCAAATTTCACTACCGACCACTGAAATGTTGGTATTGTGATAATGTATAGCCTTTATTGTACATGGTAGATCTTACTGCAATAACATGATGAAAAGTAGATCTCAGTCCATAGAAGTGTGAGCACCCCTGCAGTAAATGATGACAATGGAGACTTTTCTTTATTTGACTGCCATATGTAACATGGGAGTGGTGGTGGTGTAGTGGCTAAAGCACAGGGCTGTTAATCAGAAGGTCACAGGTTCTAACCCCACGGCCACCACCATTGTGTCCTTGAGCAAGGCACTTAACCAGGTTGTTCCGGGGGGATTGTCCCTGTAATAAGTGCACTGTAAGTCACTTTGGATAAAAGCGTCTGCCAAATGCATAAATGTAAAATGTAAATGTAACAAAACTGATTAACTGATGAAAACTGAACTAAATTGAAAGGATGCATTGAATATAAGTTAGTCAAACTTCTTATGTGCATTTGTTTTACTTGAAACTTAAAAGGATGTTTGATGCACAACACTGTTAGCTTTAAGGTCTGGTACAGTCATAACTAGTCCCTGAATGAATCTAGTGGTATTCAGGCAGAACGTTTTGCAGATTTTCTCAGAATTCAAATGCAACCATTCTCAAAGTTCAACGTTGGTGCTCTGATGTGATAGCTGTAGAGGATTACTTGCTTAGTAAAGTAGATTGGAACCGTCAGCGATGCAATTCATGCACTTTACACAGAGAATGCCACTTGAGAGAAAGTCACTTGAGAAACTAAATGGATCAAAACTTACAGAAAAACAATGACAAGCTTTTAAATGTCTCAAATTCAAGTGCAGTGGCATGGCAAATAGAGTAAAAATGGAAGGGTCTTCAGGATACCTTGCATTAGGGCACCACAAGTCTATGAAGGTTTTTCAGTATGTTTCAGGTAAGCAGCTGGACTTGATTACGCAACTTTGTTGTTGATGTTTCACCACTCATCACAATCGTTTTATCATATATATTGCGAATGCTGTTGGTCAAAATCATTGGTGGAAATTTAAAACAGATCTTATCTGTTGTGAGAGACAGCTGAGGCCAAATTGAACAATCGCTACAACCAACTGTATTGCCATACAATGCCACAGAGCGAAACAGACTACACATCATTGACATTAAAGTATTTTTCAGATTATTTGTGCCTATTTGTACCATCAATGGAAACAAAAAAAAAAACAGTCACCTTCTTCCCATGATGAAGGTGGCCTGACTGGTTTTTCATGAGTTATAACAACTCAAACCAGAAGAGTTGGTTTGCAATGACTTTGCCCATCTTAGCATGGAAAACCAAACGTCTGCAACAACTTGAAACTGGTTTGTCTTCAGTGCAGCACCAATCAAACTCATAGTGTTGAGTTTCTTGGTATGTTGTCTGAGTGAGTATTGCTTGCTGTGTGTCCTCTGAGACTGAAGGGAATCTAGGTCAGAGGCTGAGGGTACAGTGACCGCAGCCTTATACACGAGGGAAATTTCCAGTGGTCAAATGTGTAAGCAGATGAAACAAACACAATCATACATTGCTAAGCGGTTGCAAAGAAAATAATGCACAAGTAAAAAAACAAAACAAAAAACAACAGGTGGTGGTGGTGGTGGTGGGGGTATGATGAAGGATGCCATCAACCGAGAACTTGAGGCTTTTTCTTAGAGCGAATGTATAAAGTTAATGGATCAAACTCCTTTATCTGAGCTTCATGTGAACGCAGGCCACGCTTCACCTTTTCAGAATGCAGGAGCACCGCTGAGAGACATGGTAATAAAGCAGAAACAAAGGAACCAGCTAATGCAATTTAGACACCATCATATCTTATATATACAGTGAAATCACAATAGTGAATAATTCATAAGATCGCTGCATATCCAAAAATGAAATACTACAAAAACATTCTTCCCTCTAGGAATATCTCAACGCTCTAATGCAAGGCCCCACGAAGGCAAAAATAACATCTACGGCTCGATCTGTTAGACAGCACCAAATCTATTCTCTCTGCCTACAGCAAGCAAACTAAATGCATGTGTGTGCACGTTAGCCAGAGAGCAATTGTGCGTGTACCAGCGATCATGCCTGCCAGCGTTAGCAAGACGTGGGCAGCAGCAGAGCAGCAAATATTACCATCTCTTATCATCCAACCCACTCTCTCTGCAGTTCATGTCCACCGTCTGCTATAGCCTGCCTGGCCAAAGATCCCAAATCATGCTGCGCAGATTGCAACAACAACAAAAAAAAAAGAAGCTTAGAAGCGATTTGGTCTCTGTAATATCCTCATTGCTTTTTGCAAGGGTAAATGCATCGACACTACCAAAGGCTCTGTGCTCCTTTACAGCAGTGGCTCTGCATTCAATTTCCATGCCAAGTGCAGCCACTAATACATAATGCAGCAAAGATGTTTGCGGCCTGAGAAAGCACAGCAGAGGTAACGAGCAAACACACAGAAGATGGAGGCAGGATAGAGAGAGAGAGAGAACGAAAGAAATATCCTGAGTGCTTCTGGGCCTCGTGGGCTAGTCTTGCACTGGAGCTGATTGGCACAGATGATCACAGTGCCTCTTTGACTGCAGAATGCACCGAGAGCCCATGAGAGAGACATGCAGAGAGGGAGATGCCACAAAAATGTCAGCAAAATAAATTATGAAATTGTCAGGAAAAAAGTGACAGAGAGAGGCAAAATTTATTTTACCTCCACTTCGACATAGGCATACATGAAATACAGGCGACTTTATTAGTATAGGCAGCATTTCCAGAGCTGATTTACATTTCCATTTATGCATTTGGCAGACGCTTTTATCCAAAGCAACTTACAGAGTCCTTATTACAGGGACAATCCCCCCGGAGCAACCTGGAGTTAAATGCCTTGCTCAAGGACACAATGGTGGTGGCTGTGGGGATCGAACCAGTGACCTTCTGATTACCAGTTTACCAGTTATGTGGTTTAGAGTTGCTAGGGGAAAAGGTGAAGAACTTCTTAGGAAATCTGCAAAATCTAAGAAATAATTAGGCTAAATAACACCTTTGTCAACCATGCATATAGGCTATATCTACAGTGGATATAAAACGTCTACACACCCCTGTTAAAACGGCAAGTCTTTGATATGTAAAAAAATTAAACAAAGATTTTTGCACCTTTAATGTAAAAATGACAACCTATATAATGCCACTGAAAACCAAAGTGACATTTCAGAGGAAAAAATCAATAAAATTAAAAGACTTAGAATAACCTAACTGCATAAGTGTGCCCATCCCTTAACTAATACTTAGTTCAGAGTCTATTAGCTTGGCACATCTTGACTTGGGAATATTTTCCCACTCTTTTTTGCTAAAACATTCCAGATCTGTCAAATTGCGAGGACGTCTCCTGTGTACGGCCCTCTTTAGGCCCCCCCACAGATTTTCTATAGGATTCAGTTCTTGACAATTTTTCTTTGAAAATTCATTAATTTCGCTACCTTTAAGGGTCTCGTCCACACTGGAACGGCACTGAAAAAACGATGACGTTATGAGTTCTCGAACCTAAACGGATTAATGTGGACGTGGCCTTAGGTTGGAGGGTATTTTTGATCCAAAACAGGCAAAGCAGTATATAATTTTAATATCAACAATCATATTTCAATGTAACAACATTAATGATCAGCTTTTGGTCAAAACTGAAATACTTGTGAATCCCTACTTTTTCCGCAGTAAGGGGGATCCAACCGCCGACCGGGCGGACCGTGCGGACCCCGTGCGGAATACTTGTGAATCTCCATTGAGTTTACCAAGCTTTTATACTTTTCTTTGAGAAACCAACTCCAGCTCATTACAACCCAATAACCAGCACTTTCTGTCACCATCTGCAATGGCTTTGCAGGCCAGGGCTGGTTGATAATGGCTTTCGCAGCAACTGCTAACAATTCATAATTAAAAAGGCCCAGTAGCAGCAAAAAGTTAAATGTGCACTCAACTTTTACCAGCAGCTGTAAGGGTGTTTGTGCACGCTCACTGCAGTAATAGAACAAACATATAACTAGTCCTGTAATGGAAATCTTCCAACTGGGGGAGGAGACCAGGGAGAGAGAGCAGTCCATCTACATCAAAAAGTCCCAATGTGGGTGTATGAGGTGGAGCAGAGCCAAGACTTGGACTGATTCCATTAGGGACAGACAATGATGCAGCATAAAAATATGACACAGAATCCAGGCAACGTTAAGGCTGCAGTTGCATGGCCTAAAAGTGAGGATTTTAATTGGAGGAAACCAATTCATTTGATTGAGATCAAAGAAATACTACATGCATTAATTAAGAATAAAGCAAAAACAATATTCCTCTATAGTGTTTAAAGAAACATATCCTAAGCATTGGGATCTGAGAAAGAGAGACAAACATTGAGGCAGGCCAGTCAAAGAAAGGACATAACTACACCCCCCTATTAGCAATACAATGAGCACTTCAGGCATTGTCTGATGAGAAGGAAAATGGTAAGATTTCACACCTTACAGACACATCTCAAGAGGAGGAAGGGGGAGGGAGGTTCCTGCTAAAAGGTTATGGAGAGGCTACACTTTAACTGCAAAAACGTGCAGAAATCACTGCCAAAAAACAAAACCACACAAACTGGTGTGAAACTCAAAATAGATTCAACCACTGTCTTTCTAAACAGGCTATTTTTTGTATCATCTATGCCATTAAATTGTAGTAGAATTCAGTACCTATAACAACTACACATGGGCATGATATAGTAATGTATATAATGTTGACCATGCCGGCATCTGAACACAAAAATCCAACCTAACTAAAAAATAATGAGACCGATAATTTGCAGTTTTCTCAAAACTCACATTCAGTTCACAACACATATCCAACACATTTCCAATTCATTGATGAAAGCTTTCTCAAATGTTCTGTAACTCCAGTTTAAAGTACTGAAGACAACAACAACACAGAAGCTCTCACACATACAAAGACTCACTAGCTTCCTGTTACCCAGAGTGCTCTGCTGAAAGTTGGCCCCTCCCCCTTACCCGAGTCAGAATCTTTCTGATCTCCATTGGCTCCGACGGTGAAGGGCAGCTTCCTCTTGGGAGCTTTCTCTTTCATCTCTTTGACGCCATCGCTGCGGTCCAATTTAGGAGTTTTGTTTGACGAGCCTTTGTCTTTATCCTGGGGGAACATGGGAATCATAGAGTAAGTTTAGCAGGAAACAAACTATGACAGAAACTCAAATTTTTCAGCTCAGCAGGACCATGATTCAGTAATAAATAGTGCTCTGGGACAGTAACACAGTAGGGTAAATGCTGTATATATTGCTATGCAAACTTAAAACTAACTATGGTGGATGCCAGTTAAGTAGTGAAACAAGAAGGTTTCCTAAAGCATTCGTAAGTGGACATTTAGTGTGATGGATAATTTTGAGAAACATTTGAGAGAGCAGAGGGGTTTGAAACAGTGCCAGACAATTCACATCAACAACTGGAAGCCATCAGAGGCCTGCTTTAAAGCCACACACACCCAGTCCTGCTAAAAGCCCACCATTGAAGATATTTGAAAAGTACAAGAAACAAAAAGCAACACTGAGATCTCAAACACAATAAGAGGTACAAGCAAACCATACAGGTACGTTTTATACTGTCCTTGCATTCCTATTATTCTAGAACTGGGCCAAAATAAAATTCTACACATTTTTAAAACAGTTTCTGCTTTGATTAAAAGGGAAAATTTGCAGAATGGATTTAAAGGAATGTTCCTGTTTCAATTCAAGTTAAGCTCAATCGATAGAATTTGCGGCATGATGTTGACGACCACAAAACATTTTGATTCGTCCCTCAATAATAAAACAAAAAAAACAATAATCTATCACAGTAAAGCACTTACAATGGAACTGAATGGGCCAGTCCATGAACGTTAAAATATACACCGTACAGCTACAAAATGTAAACATTGTACTTGTTAACATGATTTTAATGACCAGTTTAAAGTTATTTCCAATATTCAAATTTTGTTGTCATAACGCCATAACTGTGATAAACCCTGTAATCTGGTAAACACCGTAACGTTTATTGATTTTGCTTTATAAATTAAATTCATTTATTGAAACACGAAAAACGTCTAAATTAAAATTTCACTTTAAACGAAACGAAAAAGGCAATTAAAATAACGAAATGATCAAAAAATCGTATTTAACCACCCTAAATCCAAACATTTACCATCTCCAATCCACTTCAACAGGTGGAAAATTACTAAGAACTACAGATTAAGAACTAAATATATTTATGAATTTAAATAAATTTCGTGTTCCCAAAATAATGCTGCCAAATGTGTGTTCTTAGTGAATTTGTGTTTGTATGGCGTTATGGTAATACAGTTATTTCTGCCAAAATAAAATAAAATAGAATTACATTTTAGGCTTATTATTTTATGATTTAATCACTTTCGTCTTTGTTTCTTTAATACAAAGGTACATGGTATATTACTGAACCTGAGGAGTTGCGTTAATGCATGTTAACCGCTAACTGCTCGGTGGGAATAAAGCGAACTGAACTCACAGCACCTCCTTAGATGATCGGAGATCATTTGCAGCATTCTCATAGACGATATTATTTCATAACCGTTTTCAGACGAATGAAAGAGACAAAAAGAGTGAAAACTCTACAAGTGCATGTTCCAGGAGACAGGCACACGCTGCACGCTAGGGCTGTCAAACTGAAATTCGAATTTTGAATATTCATCGATTTGAAGAAAAAAAGAAAAAAAAAAGCACATTTGAATGCTAAAACAGTGTATTTGAATTTTGGATTTGTGCCAAGCACTGACGATGACTTCAGATAGATCGCATTCTTACTAGCCACAGCGCAACAGAAAGCAGGCGTATCAAGATGCTTTTTAAAGTTCTTTCTAATTAGACACGTCATCTAAAAAAACAGCGCTCCTTAACGAGATGTTGGATAAACAAAAACAAAGCGAAACAAAGACGTTGGTTTAGCGCACATTTACATAGAAAAAAAATTGGATGGTTGCTAAAGAGTTCAGTGTGAACTGCCCCTTACAATTGGTGGAGGTACTTGGCTGTTGCATCTTGCTCTTTTAATCTGTTTAGCTCAGATTAAGCAGTGAGTTTTTTTAAACGCTTTGTCAGGAAAGGAGTTCAACTTGGAAATGTGTGTCTCGAGATCCTCATGTTCGGTTCCTGTCTGTTGTGTTCTGTCTGTTAGCCCTAATGCCCCAGTATAGTGACGGGGACACTATACAGTAAAAAAAAAAAGAAAAAGAAAAAAGAAATGCACCGTCTTTCGGATGAGACGTTAAACCGAGGTCCTGACTCTCTGTGGTCATTAAACCCCGGTGTCCTGGCCAAATTCCCCCCATTGGCCCCTATCTATCATGGCCTCCTAATAATCCCCATCCCTGACTTGGCTACTTCACTCTACTCTCTCCTCTCCACCAATAGCCGGAGTGTGGTGGGCGTTCTGGCGCACTATGGCTGCCGTCACATCATCCAGGTGGATGCTGCACACTGGTGGTGGTTGAGGAGTGTTCCCCTATACTATGTAAAGCGCTTTGAGTGCCTAGAAAAGCGCTATATAAATGTAAGGAATTATTATTATTATTGCCTGGGCTCATAGTCTGAGGCTAAAAAGTTGTATTTATTTTATGCACATTAGATGAAAATGGAATGCTCTTTTTTTAACAGCCAGGAATGTTCTTTGCAATAATATAATGGTGCTGTATTGTTTATGTAATTAATGCGCCCTCTTGTGGACTAAGGAAACAACGGCAATTTAAAACAAATCAGCTATTATTCAAATTTTGAAAAATGTAAGGTAAAAATTCAAACTTAGTTTCTCTGTCCAGTTGACAGACCTCCTGCACGCCTCTGAACAAACAGCGAATCAGACACGCAGATCAATAGCTTTATTTTTTTTGTCTGTTCTTAAAAATATAATAAAGCGTGTTTCTTCAAGTACGTGTCATTAGGTCTAACAGCATTTCTTGTCATGTGTCTCTCTCTGAGGCATCTTACAGGTCACACGCCTGTTGCAGGTAGATAGTAAAATTACCCATGCATGAAATTCCTGCATTTGGACGAGGAGCTCACGAACTGGATTCATCGTCGATCATCACCTGTCAATGAGTGTCGCGATCGGGATATTTGTAAGATATCGTCGATATTCAATAACATCGTCCTATCGCTCAGCCCTAAAACAATTTTTTATTAATTTTTTTTTTATTTTTGGTAATCAACATAATGAAACAAATGCTGTCGATTGTATTAAACCCCAAACATACCTTTAAATGTGAAGAAATCTGTTAAATGGAGTGAGAGTACTGTACTTAAATTGGCAGCTGAAAACCTTATAAATTAACTAAATTATTTAATAAACCCACTTGCAAGGGGCAAAGGATGTGCGTCTGAATTGCGTGGAAATATGCAGAACTTTCTAATTGTGGTGCACAAATATCATTGTGAAATACTGGCAACCAGTAAACACCATGAGAGCATCACACACAGCAGAGATCCATTCAATAATAAGATAAATGTATAAATATAGCTCAGTAAAATTCTTGAACAAACAAAATAACTATGTGAATAACTACGAAAAAACAAGCAATGGGCTTATTGTTGAGAAAGGAAGTGGTTCTGGAGCAGCTGGGTCTGTGTGTGCTACTGGCAGTGCTAATGAAGGCTAATTAAAGAGCTCTTAGTGTAGTGATAAAGCTCAGGCTGAATGCAGCGCAGAGCTCTTTTTACCGCCAGAGCTGCCATGTCCTGCCCACATCCCCTTCTGTCATGAGACGATGATGTCATTCACGTGCAAACACACTTGCACACACACAACTGCACTATCTGCCCTGAAAAACTGAGCTCAACAGAATCACAGACAGACAGATCATTTAAAATGTTAATGGGTGATTTATTACACTGACAAGTATATTTTGTATAAACCAAATGTTATAGGTAAATTAATTCTAATGGAAATCAACAACTTTATATTTTAATTCATTAAAAATAAAAATATTAAATTCATCTCCTGTATCTCTTTGTTTCACCATACCTATTTTGTGTATTGTAAATTTCGCAACTTAAGTTGTATGCTTTTGCAATATTGTAAATGCTAAGAATCATGGCAATAAAGCTTTGTTGACTCAGAGATGGGGGAGAGAGAGAGAGAGAGAGAGAGAGAGAGGGAGAGAAAGATAGAGAGAGAGATAGAGAGAGAAAAATAAGGGCGAGCAAGATTTCATGTGGTACGTAGAGAAAAACAAGCTAAATCAAGAAAAACGGTTTCACTGTTTTTCTCCAAAACCATCTGTGTGAGCGGCCCTGTTTACTGACTGGTCTCCTAGCAATCCTTTCACTCTTCCACCCTCCCCTTGCGGAGTCTGATGCAATCCTACACAGAATAACGTACATAGACACATACACACCATCTGGAACATAAAGTCTTCTCTAACTCTGGCTTCTCTTAAATCAAAAACACTGACCACCAGACCCAAAATCTGATATTATGACGAACTGAAAATAACTTCCTGTGCCTCTTTATAGAATACCATACTGAATTTCTATTCCTCTCTATCCTCAATGAAGTAGAATACAAATGTTTTATACCAAACAATTTATTTACTAGTTTGTATATGGAGTGCCTGCATTTGTGGACACCATTTGAATTTCATTAATCTAAATGTTGACACCCTCGAGGTGAATATATATATTTTAACCAAGTATTGGCATGTCCTCACAGTTCTGTCAATGTGAACTTAGGGTAGATGTTGGTATGTTTTAGGGATGGCACCGATCCGATACCTGGATCGGTGACTAATCGGATATTGGTCCGATGAGCCCGATCCAAATCCTATACTGTGTGTAAGTCATGTTCGTTATTGTCATGCTCAAAAATGACATAAAAGAACCATTAAAATGCAATTAAAGTTGTTCATATGACTCGTGCATTTTATTCAAAGCCACTTGAAGACGTGTGATAGCTCTATGAATCACTAAAGGATGTGTTTAATAAGTAAATATATAAAAGGCACACGCAGCAGCACTGCGTTAGTTTATGGCATTGCTCTGTTCACACACACACTTGTGGCTATTTTTAACCTTCGCAGCGGTGCGCAATATTTCAGCGCTACTCACGAACAACATCTCAGATGTAGATGCTCAATAGCTCGGTTCACTTATAATATGCATTTAGAATTGCACCGGAGGTGCATTTGACCAGAATTTTAGAAGTGAATTAAACTTCTATGAATTTACCTACAAACAGACACATACAGGACGTCCTGGAGAGTTCAGTATGTCAAAATAAAAGCCAGAAGGTTTTAAAGTTAAAGGTGCTTTAAGGAATGTTAATGTTGTATTTTAAATTCTAAAAGTCAATAATAATAGTAATAATAATTTGTTTACAAATTATTTTCTACAGAACATTTATACTGGAATTACTGTTAATTTTGCTGCTACATTATCCAGTATACTAGTTCAAGTTTTTTTTAATAAGCTAATCATTTATATTGAAATAATGTGTAGTTAATAGTTAATGTGTAGTTAAGAGTTAATGTGTAGTTAAGAGGTTTGTGCTGCTTTATATAACCCCAATTAGTTCCACACAATAATGTAAAGATATTGTAATATGATTATACAAAAAAGCAACACTGGTATCGGATCGTATCGGCCGATATTGAGATTTCAGATATCGAGAGAGAAAAAGTGGTATCGGTGCATCCCTAGTATGTTCAGATTCTATCGGTGTTACAAAACTCCCAAAGAATATGCACAAACAATATTCAAGTATTAGTCAAATAACGTAATTTCAATCTAAAGCTTCGAATTTTGTGATTTCTTGTTTTTAATAAAAGATAAAAAGGATAAACAATGGAGAATTTTTTTTTCCTTCTTTGCTCATATTTACCAAGGGTGCCAATATTTTTGACATACTCTATGCTAAAGCGCATATTTGGTTTAGTTTTAACAGCCATATTTAACATATTAAAGCGACAATTTTTTTATATTTAAAGAGAAATTGCCTATATTTTAGATCATAAACATTGAAAAAGCATCACCTGAAAATTACATATTATTGACAAAACACACATTTATAAGACATCGCAGTGACATATATGTGCTGTTAGGGATGGATAACAATAATTCTCCTCTTAATTCTAATTTCCATAATGGTTCCACTAACAACTAATACTTTTGAGGAATGCAATTTTTATCAACAGTCTGTTGCATTAAATTATTGCAAAAGACATGTTTACAAAGAGCCATAAGAGCCATTTACCTTTTAGAGCCATAAAGGCAATCTAAGAATTGGTCCTGCTTTAACTATATATTAACTAAAAATGTGCCAATACATATTTCATACATTTTTGTATTTTTTTTTTTTATATAAACTTCCACTGATAACAAAACTTAATGTCTAGGCCAATCATTTGTTTGGGAATTGGACTACATTGGTCATTATGCGTGTTTTGATGTGTAGATTTAGTAGAGGCGCAGCGCTGCAGGAAACACTGCCGGAGTACTATAGTCCGCATCGGTGGGAAAATACATGTTCAAGAACGGATTACAAAGCCGAAGGTTATGAAAATCATCCAGTTCAGGTATATAAAAAAAATAAACTAAAAAGGGCTTGATTCCAAATAAGAATGTGTTCTCAGTTCCGAACACTATGTGATGTCAGAGATTAGTTAGTAGTAATTAGTCATTTGTAGTGAATCACTTTTGTTGAGTAACTGGACCTCATACAAATTGTGTGGTAAGTTTTAGGTGGCTTAAAAATGAGTTCCAAACAAAAGTGGAACCAGTTGCTGCCGTGTACATAAACACAAAAACCAGCACCACGAGTATCCAACTCTAAAAGACTGGATTTGGGATATAGTTAAGGCTGGGATAAACGATTATTTTTTGAAACGATTAATTTAGCGATTCATTTTTTTAAGTCCGATTCGATTTCAATTCCATTATCTCCTCATTAATTGACTAATAGCAATTTATACCTGTTGATTTACATATCTGAATGAAAAAATACATTAATTCCTTAACATTGCAAAACATGTTTATTGCTCTTAAAATTCCAAAATGAAAGACAACAACAGTCCTTCTGATGTAGGCTACATTCATGTTTAGCCTATTTGATGCTATAAATTAACCAAGGAAAAGATGATCGGTTCACGAGCAGCTTTAACTGAGGCAATCTGTCACGACACATTAAAGAGCCACAAAATAACAGGCCTATTAATGGTTTAATTTTCTTTGAATGACCAAATTTGAAAGTTGAGACTTTATTAAATGTTACCTGCTTGGTCCTGTCTGTCAGCGCGTTGTCAGTGTCCTCTATGTATTTTTCACGACATTCATAGCTATAAGCGCATTATTAATAGCTATAAGCGAAAACTTTAGGTGTCGACAACGTATTATAGCCTACTCCAACATCGAGTGCAAAGTGGGGAGTTGAAAAAAAACTTACGGTGCTCTGTCATCTGCAGCTGCTCCCGGGTGGCGCCTCTTCAGGTGCTGGTGCATTGCCGTGGTGCTAGAATGGAAGGCCATCTCCATTTTGCAAAGACGACATATCACGGAATTGTTTCCTTTTAAATTAAAGAATTCCCAAACTTTAGAGGAACGAGTGCATGCCGCCTTGCAGTTCTGATAGTCTGAGGAGCCACTCGTGTTGCTACAACTCTTCGGCGGCGCCATCTTTGTTTTGGGTCTGACGAATCGACGCGCATATTTTGCGTCAACGTATTTTTTGTCCTAGCCCTAGATATAGTCAGTCCAGAGCACGGCTGTTCTCTATATCAGTGCTGGGTAACTGCTTAGAATGGTTAATGGACAGTTATAACAGCAGTGTGACCGTGTGTGCATGTTTGTGTGTAGATAAAAACAATAAAAATAGTAAAGTAAATTCTCTCACCTTCTTCCCACCCTGTTTCTCCACCATATCGGTGTTGAGTGGGAAGTCCTCCAGCTGGGGGGTTTTAGAACCCCCACCCTTGGGCATCGTTCAGCTACAGCCACGCCAAACCTCATTCACGCTTCCATTGCATCGTCATCGACAGTCTGTAACCAAAAGAGATAGAAGAAATATTAGCACCTTACTGACCATCTCTTTCAGAAGGACATTTTTCTTAACAGATCACATTCATTCGTCTATCATGAATGCCCTCTAAAGAAAGAGATCATCAAAAACATAAATCATACGATTTCCAGAAGCGTTTAGAAAATCCATTATTCCCCTCACTACAGCAGATATGAAAGTATAGATCTGCTATAAGCAATCATTAAATCTATAAAATATATGTAAATACCATAAAGTAAAACCTCAATAGTCCTCAGATAATCTGCAAACAACTGCGCATTTCATCCTTTGTGAGGATTCGTTTAACTTGTTCATCAGATTATCTCTACAATTCATTGTAGATAACTTTAGAAATCCATATGAGTGACTCTTTTCATAAGATATATTTTAGTTTCAACTGTACAAAGGTCATAGCATTTGGATCATCCCCAGAATGCATTTGATCAAATGATGCAAATCAAAAACACACAAGCCAAGAATTTAATTTGGGCTTTTTGCTTTGATATGAATCCCATGGAATGCATGTAATTGGAAAATGTGATTTCACTATGACCCGAGAATAAAAACAGAACTAGATTTTTACATTTTCTGAAATGTGTGGTGCACGCCTGTTCAAAACTATGAAAGTTTAGCACCATCGCCACAACGACAGGGTGTTCTGGTTGGTTGCTGAGGTTGTCTGAGTGTTGTTTATACATTATGTATGGGGTTTGTTAGTAAAGTAGCAAGTGTTTTTATAAAATTATAAACTTCACATTTCTGTTTAAACCCTCAGAAAATTGGCCACATTCACGTCTATTGTAAGCGCCTCACTGTACCCTCCATCAACATGATGCCACAAATGCTGTCGACTGAGCTTAACTTGTATAGAACCCAGAAAATTATTTTAACTTGAGATATTGAATAAGCTAACTCCTACATTTTAATGGCATGTAACTTGAAATTTTACAATTTTGACAGAAAATAAATGACCATTTTGTCTCAATTTAAATACTTCAAATACCTACTGTACCTCTTGCTAGCAAGTACTAGCTAGAACAGTGACTGCTAGCATACTGAATGCATGCTAACTGGCAATAGCATGCTTTGGTTAGCATAGCAACCTTTGTTCAAGCTCCACTATTTACCATAATGGCAACCCCTAAAACTCCAACATAACAAAAACTATGCTAAATAACCCAACAAAACTTTTAACACTAATAAGTCTCCTTTACATTCACCTAGCACAAAGAGACTTTATTTAACATTTCATTTTAACAATAACTCTACGTTGCGTGCCATGCAAAGCATGCTGGGGAATAAAAATCCCCTACCCAGTTTGTTTCATTTAAGTTAAATGTGAGGATGATTTATTTGAACTAATTTGTATGATATAATTTCTCCCCACTCAAAAAAAGAAATATTTTTGAGCATTGGGGTTTACAGTGAATGCATGAAGCAACATTCAGCACTGGAAATCAGTAGCTTATAAACACGGCGGTTGCCTGCACATAACATCACATTCACAGATCAGAGCTACCGACTAAACATTAAGATGAAGGTATAAAAACACTTAAATGTGCACTAAGTGCACTGCAATTTATTAGCACCACAGGGTGGAGACGACTGCTACCAGATATTAGAGTGGGGAAAAATCAAGATAGTATAGTATTGCGATACTCTGTCAACACACCAAATCGACACACAGACTAAAAATATCAATATTATTACAATTATTTTGCACTAAGGCTTTGAAAATGTACGATATTTACATCAAAATGCATTGGCTGCAAGATAGCACAATCTTTTTCTTCTCACTTGGGAGCAATCTTTACGCTGAATGTTCCTACAGCACGGCTGCAGATTCAAGAAGCCCTGTTATAATTTACATTTTGTAGAGGAACCAGCTTTATCTGACATGCAATTTGCAAGCCAAGTTATATAGAAGCCTTTCTTTTGTACAGCAACCTATCGCAATGTACTGCAACACACAGAACTGTGATATGCATTGCATCATATCCAAATATTATGAAAGTGCCATTTCACAGGACGAATGTCAATTATTTACCCCCACCAGAGATCTAGAACATTGTTACAAGTAATTTTGTGTGGATCATCTCTACTCCACCTTTGAACAAACATTTGTTTATGCAGAACATCAATGCTTTGCATGAGGGCAGTTTCAACACTATAATCCCATACATATTATGTATGCTTATTAAGCTCTCCAATTCAAAGTCAGCTATTTATATCCACCGCTAACGTACCACATGCGAATGCAGGTTTAGAGTAATACTTATCCAGGCACATCTATTATCAGGGTGCATGGACTGAGATGTGTCCTACAGCCCATCCTCACCCCACCACACCTCAAAGTGGCAGAAAGGTCAGCCACTGATGGGGATAAACACACACAAACACACACACACACACACACACACACACACACACACACACACGGTAAGTAGGTCAACGCATATTCTAGAACAGGGGTATTCAATTAAGTTTCCAAGAGGTCCGTCTCGACATTTCCATCACACCAAAAGGTCCGGACAATAATAACTTTTCATTTCGTAGCCATTCTGATTAAGGACAATGTGTAAGAAACAGTTATTATTTTGGAATAGTTATTATACATTTCCAAGTTGGCAGTACTACTTTGTAAAATGAGAGAATAAAACAAATTAAAAATAAAATAAAAATCAACAGTCAAAAAGTATCTTAACTGGGCAAGAAAGAGGACATTGTGGCCCAAAGACAACCAAAGTAGTGTGTGTATGTATATATATATATATATATATATATATATATATATATATATATATATATATATATATATATATATATATATATACACACACACACACACACACACACACACACACACACACAAGGAAAGATAATGTATGGGGGTTCACTTAGAGAGAAAATGTAGGTAATGCAAGTCTTAATAAACTATTTTTATATTTTTCAAACAATGCAAATATACCAAAAACAAACAAACAATGTACATGTATGTGCATGCATAGTGCAGCTTAAAAATACTGTTTGCTATGGTTATGTATAAATGGGCTGATTATCAAATAATGGAAATGTTTTTCATTGCCAGCAGAGAACTTTTAACTTCAAAGTTTTGGTTCTGTGCGAGAGAAAAATATTCAAGGATAAAGTGCTGAAAGATCAGTGCTATCTGTACCCCGGGGAGCTTGCGGTGTTCACAGCTTCATTGTTTTGTCGTGCTGCTAACCTAAAGTGTAGAAACTGTGAGATGGGGCAACCGTTTTCATGTTGTCTCATGGTCCGAAATGAACCAATCCGTAGTCCGGACCCGGACAGCGGTCCAATAACTGGTGACCTCTTTTCTAGAACAATATTCACCCAAACAAGGTCTATTTTAGGATCAAAACATCACAGTCCATTACACATCTATACATGAGCAGTGAGATGCCATAGTTCCACTGGGTGGAAGAAACTGTCATTGAAATGCTGTGTGAGTTCCCAAGTCCACTGCGACTGTACATACAGTGTCTACCGCATGATGGATCTGCTTGTGCAACTGTCTATGTCCTACAAGTGAATTGTGCATTCAGTAAGTTTTCATCTCATTGCAGGAAAAGAAACACAGAGTAGGAAACACAATAACATTAATTCCAAAAACACGGCTCATTTCCTCTGGCTTCCAACCCAATCAAAAGCAGCAGCGCATCTGCCATCAGTGTGGGTGCTTGTGTCAGACAAAGCAGTTTTTGCCTGCAGCCAGCTGTAATTCATCACATATGAGGTCTACTTTTAGCACTGTACTCTACTGTAGCTGAAGCAGACGGCGCATCACCCGGGCTTAATACTGAACATCTCCCTGTATCCGCTTCCTGACGTACATCCACACAACAGCAGCAAACACATACCATGTGAGCAAACCTGTACACAATCCCTGCAAGGGTTTCACACAATCCTGTACCCTGGCTGATTGTTGCAAGAAGTTTCACCAAAGAGGGGCCCCACTTCAGAGACACAGCTTGACGCTGCACTACACTATAATTTACCAAACGATAAATATAATCTCTTCCACGTTAATCTTAGTGGTCCAAACTAGTGGTCAATCGAATGTGGTTTTTCAATGACCATGATTAATGGTACCAAATGAAACATACACAAAATTGCAGAAATCAAATAAATGGTAAATTTACTCTACACACATGATGCTTCCAGCTATGCATACACAATTTTGTGCATAGTTGCATTCCAAAACGTGTCAGATTCATAACACAATACAAGTGCGTATTGTGTTGCATTCTCACAATTGCCACAAGGGGTGCTATAGCTGACATTGGTGTGAACTGTGCGCTGCTTCATTGAGATTTCTCTGTCAAGCCAACTACTATTATAGCTGAGCAATTGTTTGAAGAATATATATGTGCTAAGCAAAATTTAAGTTAATATATTATATACCAGAATAACAAACCAGTTATTCATCCAGTTAATGGCACAGACATAAATGCATGTAACGCATGTTCAACCAGACCATGCATTGGAAATGTTTTGTAAAGGGCGTTTCCTTTTCACAAACTTCTTAAAAATTCCCTAAAAAATAAGAATACTATGTCTATGTAACTGTCAAGTGGGCAAGGTTATTAGCAGATATCTCAAAATGGTAAAATATTGGCTGATGATTTAGCCTGACTGATATAACGATCTCCAATCATCAGCAATTATGACATATTTTAACATCTTATTTACCAGTGCCATTCACTGGTTTCCATTTTCATTGCATCTTTCTAGGTCATTACACCCACAGTAGCTGGGCTTCCATCCAACTATTTATATGCACATTTTGAAATTGCTCATAAGAAATCCTGAATTGAAACACTTGATAAGTGAATGCACTTTCTAAAATTGCATAAACTGTACTGCGCTAGGAGGAGGTAGACTTTCTAGAGTTTTGTATGAATTAAAATGAACATTAAGGTGATTGAAACAGTTTATTCTCAAAACGATGACATGTTTTGACCATTCGTATGAGCGTGCAATAGCTTGATGTGACTGGCCCATCGTAAGGTCTGACCTTGGCACACAATGCTTTGAACATAATCCTTGTCCTTTGAAAGTGTTTCACCCAAAGCTAGTCGATAAAGTGGGTCCTCACAAACCGCCAGAACTGTTTTGAGAGCGGGCGCTCCCAGGTATACGGGCATCGCAGCCATTTCAGCTCCATTATATCAAATATCACACTTATTCTCCAGCATCTCCTTGCAGCATAAAAACAAATACGAGGTAAAATTGCTCCAATCCTGCAAATAAAACTCTCCCCGAAGCAAGGAGGTCGTTCAGCTGCTCCATCATGACATGGCGGGCTCCCTTAAGATAATGCGCATGACGTATTGAATGGAAACGCACAACATTTTGTATTTTTGTACGTTTCATTTTTGAAATGTGCTTAAAAAAAACCCTGCATAACATCTAGATGGAAACCCCACTAGTGAACTTTCACTAGTCCAAAATCCCACTCCACATGTCTACATAACTAGACAAACAAAAAATCTTAAATTATTAACAAAAATCTCAAAATGACAAATATTGGCTGATGAGTCGGCATGTCCAATATTCTGATCTATATCCAGCCGCATTTCAAAATACTAAAGGAAGAAACAAACTGTGTTATTCATTGGTGCGCGCTGCCCACTGTGAAATATCATTGGCCCAAAATCTTACCCCACATATCTCCAAATAAAAATCCTTTTTAATTGTATGTTTGAAATAAAAAATATTCAAACTTGCTTTGTATTGGAGAGAAAAAGCTGTTTATTCGTCAGTAGTTGACGCAAGAAACTTGTTACACATGTTCAGGGCACGGCGCTAAGGCATAGGCCTAGTCAAGTTCAGTTTTATGTGTATCACACCCAGGTTCAACTTACTACATTTTTTCAGGCTAGCTGACAGGTAGATAGACAGGTCTTGTTAGTGGATGGCTGGCTCTGTGCCATGGGATTAATGTGGCCGGAATTCAGGCCTCTCAGTTTGCTGAGGCCGACCCTGGGTCAGCTGGCCAGTGCTTAGCCAGCTTCCTCCTGCCTGCTGACGGTGCAGTCCTGCCTCTGCCCAGCCAGGCACACAAAGCTCCCTCTAATCTCATGCTTCCACTGGCCCCGATGGCCCCCGTCATATGCACATGTGTGCATACTACACAGATTTGAATGGGAAAACAGCACATCATGTCTATTCTTCCAGGAACAAAAAAAGCTAAACACGACACTATACAAAATGCCCCTTGAAAAAGCAAATCACCGCAAACAATTACCTTAGAAATATCCCCAGAGTCGGTCACGCAATCGCTCGAGACAGGCCTTGTATGACACGCTCACACAAATGTAGTGTCGATACACTGTATCTAAAAGAGTCAAAATGAATAGTTTGTAATAGGACAGCGCTAGCTCTGCTTAAAAGGCATTCACACTAGGGATGTGATGTAGTTTGTAATATAAAGTAGTGGTCAACTGATAAATCGCTGAGGCCGATAAATCGGCTGATATTCTGACTTTTTTAATGTTAGGCATCGGCCAATACATTTTCCCGTTTAGCAGATTTTTTGGTATTTTTTTGAGGGTGCCGAAAATCGGCTCCTTGCATATGAAGCGTTTGAGACAGGTAAATGACCCGTCGCTGTTTGTTTTGTTGTTACATGCCATCGTGTTACTACAATAGTAGACCAATGTGCAACATAGTGTCATTTAAACGTTTTTTTTTGTTTTTGTGTGAAACTGTTTATAGTGCTAAATACATTTTTTTTTAGCAATTTTAAGTTTGTTAATATATTACATTTTGTGATGTATCTGCATTGTATCGGTTTATAGGCCACCCTGCTCTCTGTATATCAGTATCGGCCATTATAAAAACCCATATTGGTCGACCACTAATATATGGTTAACCGCAAGGGTTCTCTAATGGTTATTTGTTAAGAGTGGGGACTCGGGAATAAAGAATGTTTATTGCAAAATATATACACAGTATATATTTATTTTTAATACATAAACCCATTTGTATTGATTGTCCAGAAGAAAAAATAAATATTATATTGTGATTATCATTATTGTGATATACATTTTTTCATATTGTGATATAAGACTCTGGTCATATCTCCTACCCCTAGGGTAATGTAACATTTACTATACTTAATACTGAAGGACGTGTCGAAGCAGTGCAGATATTTTAGTCACCGCAAACACAAATTATGAAGGTTTATGTACTTCTTCAAAAATGAACAAAGTGACGTTGATGAGTTTGCAGGTTAGTGTATGAAACTGGTATAACTGCGCACTGAACGTTTATAATGCAATTTCTCTGTATGTAGCATTGATAGGTTTCAATCAAGCTGTCAAACCACAAAGACATACTTGCTACTAAAAACACAGTGTGTAGGCTATATGAAGGCACACACGCACACCACACACACACACACACACACACTCTATATCAGCCAGTGATGTCCTTTGATAATGATTTAGGGCAAATTTAATGGAAAACAATGCAATTTGTGCTCCGTTGCACTGCAGAATTTTGAGCAGCCTCCGGAGTCATAGATGGATGCTGCCGACAGGCACGGGGTGGTGTACATACTTTCATATAATTTTTTTAAAATTATTATTACTCTAAAAGACATGCAAAACAGCTCTTTTCCTTTAAAATTATGTTATGCTGTTTTTAACAGTGCAAAATGATCCTTTAAAGATGTACTGGGACTAAAAATCAGCCCAGAACAGGACACTGGTGACACCAAATGGAAATATTAGCTACAAATTCTGCTTACTGAAAATACAAAAATATGTTAGCTACATACGCTGCTTACACACAGTCACTGATTACAAACATTTAGAATATTTTCAATAAAAAAAAAATGGTTATATCTAAATATCCTTTTCAAAAATACATATTGAATGGAAGTGCATGCTGTACTGATGAAACCAAATCAGACATGGCATTTGACATTAGGATTTTATTTCCCCACAGCATATACATAATATTCAGCATTATATATATAGTACATTAATATGGCACTATCATTGAACTCCGTAAACTAATTTTTTTTATCTCAGAGCAGATTACTCTCGCACTTCAAACAGACATTCGATCCTTCACATTTTCTCTCTCCTGCTCCTGGTACTCCCTGTATTACATTTGCGTTCAGTTTTCGCAGTTTCAGTATTTTAGCGCTCCTTGAATGCACTGAAGTGATTTCCATTTGTATCCAAGTGCTACACAGCTGTAGGATGTTGCGCATAATGGATAAAATAGATGCAAAATAATAATAACATAATTTTTTTTTTAAAGTCTACACTCCATGATGCGCATCATCACATTTTTGAAAGACAATGTAACGTGCCACGATAAACTGTTACAACCCTAGCTCACACTTTACCAAAGTAAAATGAAGAGACCAAACCTATTATGCAACAATTAGCCAAATTACATCTTCTATCCCGCCATATGATTTGGTCTCTACAACGGGTCACTGCTTAAAGTAGCTTCAAGGTATAATTCAGCCCCAAAAAAGAACATTTTGGCATTATTTACTCACCTTCATAATTCCAAACCCATTTGCCTTCCTTTACTTTATGACTATGACTACATTGCATCCATAAGTCAAAATAGATCAAATAGGTTTGGAATGACATGAGGCTAAGAAATTGACAACATATTCATTTTTAGGTGAACTACTTTAAATATGCATAAATTAACTATTTAATTTTGTCACTCTTTGCCAACAATCGCTGTTGCTCAAGTTGCCTGAAATTGCAAACTCTCAGAGCGACTGGACTTCTGGTAGATTTAAATCATTATAAATGTGAACGCCCCTTGATTCTGTGTCAGCACAGGGGATTACACATCACCAATGAAGCACATCAAGCAATTTCCTGTAAGGAAAATGTACAAATTGTTAGCATTTCAGGCCCGAGAAGGTGAAACATCAAGAATGAATTACTCTGTACCTCTAATCTCAGCTGAAACATATATTTCTCCCTCCATCGATCAATAGAGTTCCTCTCTTTGCAGTCAAACAGGGACCAATGCTGTAGCTCACCACAGGAAGTATAAACCCACTTCATCCCCATTCCTCACACAATCACTGCCTCCCCAGCACAATATGACTACTATGGGGTGCTTTGGTAACAGTGCCTCCTGCTGAGATGAAAGGGCCCACAAACCCCCAGCTCTGCACCATGGTAACACAGGGTGCTGTCATCACATCCACTGATATTTAGTGTAGCTGTCTCTCACACTTGCAGAGAAAACATGCAGTTGCCAGAAGTAAAATGTAAAAATATGTAGAGAGTAAAATTCTACTTTTCAACATATATAATCAATATAATCGTGATGATATAAAAATGTAGCTATATTGTTATTTTTGGCCATTAAGATTCATAGAGTGCATCAGTAGAATCATTTCATGACCGTTCAGGGCTTTATAATGAATCAAAACAACATCAAAATGGCAACATGATCATATGTGATTATTTAACTACAAAGGCTGCGATTAAAGACTGATAAATATGGTCTGTGTGTGCAACAGAATGAACCGGCGACGTGCTGATGATCCGTGCATGCGTGGAGGCGGCGGGGCTCATGGACTAGTGTTTTTACCGCAGTTCACCTGCATTGTGAAATACTGCCGGTTCAAGCATTCATGCAATTCCAAACATTATTAAATGCTATAGTTATTATACAATAATCTACAATGATCCGCATCCCATCACACAATCAGTGTGGACTGCACTGTAATCCGACTGCATTATGAACATGGAGATGTGTGGGGTATAACGAGGGCCATCATGGTGATTTGATGGTTCCCAGGTGTTGCTGAGAGCAGCTTAATGAACAGAGCTCTGAGGTGTGGTGCGCTCACTCTCTGCTATGGCACTGTAACAGCCTATTTACATTTCATATAAGAGGGGCCACTGCGGTGAGCCCTGTTTGGTGTGCAAATAGAGTGCTGCAGAGGCCAGCCAGGCCCTCGGCCGTTTCCAGGCAACAGCGGGATGGGGTTGGCTGAGCAGACCCTGACCCACACCAATTCATTTGATTAGAGGCTTTTGTGACAAAAGGATAGGTGACAAATAAACAGAGCAAGGCGGCAGGCCACGGTCTTCTACCTGCAGACACCTTTTATTATAATGTATATGTTTACATGCATCTTGCTGTGTGTTGCTGCTAATGAGTAGACACACATGGAGTGGTGGTGGTGTAGTGGTCTAAACCACATAACTGGTAATCCAGTAATCAGAAGGATGCTGGTTCGATCCCCACAGCCACCACCATTGTGTCCTTGAGCAAGGCACTTATCTCCAGGTTGCTCCAGGGGGATTGTCCCTGTAATAAGGGCTCTGTAAGTCGCTTTGGATAAAAGCATCTGCCAAATGCATAAATGTAAATGGATGTACACACATGGATCCTGCAACCACAAAATTGCACAAAATGCATAGAAGCTGCAAAAAATGGATTAAAAATGTATAGCAAAAATATTCAGGTATATGCAAATATATAAGTAGTCTGAAAGGGTAGGGAGACATTGACCATGTTTACAAGGACACCATGCGACTTTAGGCTCGAAATCGGTATATGGGTTTACACGAGCAGTGTTGGCGGCTTTCTCTTTACTCCCATATACATGTGGTGGTGGCGTAGTGTCTAAAGCACAGGGCTGTTAATCAGAAGGTCACAGGTTCTAACCCCGCGGCCACCACCATATTTTCTCATCAGTTACTCATCCTCATGCCATCCCAGATGTGTACGACTGACTTTCTTCTGCAGAAAACAACTTAGAACTTTTTTAGAAGAATATTTCAGCCATGTAGGTCCTCACAATGCTTGAAATTGATTTCCTGTAAAGATGCTTTGAAACGATGCTTGTTGTGAAAAGAGCGATACAAATAAAAACAACTTGACTTGTCAATGCAAATGAACGGATGCCAAAATTTTGATGCTCCCAAAACCACATAAAGTCATCATAAAAGTAATCCATATGACTGTGACATGAAGCTAATCATTTTATAAAAGCACTTACTTTAATTCTTCTGTTAAAACTCATGTATTATTGGAGCAGTAAAGTTGTTTAAATTGTCATTTTTACGGTCGTTTTAGGGTTTTAAGGTTTGTTGACATTACATCATCATGATACTGGAGTTGTAAAATTGGCTAAAACTTTACACACTAAAATCATGCTTGCATGCATGTTTATATCTTGTGGCTATTCTTTTGAAAAAGTGAGTATTTTAATGATCAAAATTTGGCCCCATTCACTTCCATTGTAAGTGTCTCACTGTAACCCAGATTTGTGTTTTTTGCATTTTTAAAGATTTTTTTTTTCTTTTTCGGTAATCAATATTATGCCACAAATGCTGTTGAATGAGCTTAACTTGTATTGAACTGAAATATTCCTTAAGAACATTTAAAATTTGATAATAATTTCACCTACAATAATACTATAGTATTCTCAGTGCTGTTTTAACACATTTTGCCATATTTCAAATTCCAAAGTGATTTAAATTTCAAATCTATGCACATTTCCCACAAAATCAGCACAGAATCCATGTGGGTCTAGTATTAAGCCAACTCTGACCCTCTGTTCAAGCTTTGCAGCAATGAATAGCACACACTCATTTCTGACATCGAGGTGAAAGTGCAAGCTGCTCTGAAAAACAGCGAATCTGACTTGCCATGTTATTCTCTAACTTCAGATTTTCTTCATATCTTTCTCCTGGGCTCCACTCCTCCTCTTTTCCACATGCAGAAATATATCCTACCATCTCAGAAACTGCCAGAGTTATGGGGAAGATCATAGCGCACCAGCTGACACACATGCACGCATGATATGCAACACAAGGCCTGTTGCCTAGCAACGCATGGACAGGGGCACGTGTTTCTGAGCACAGCGAGAGAGAGAGAATCAGGGAGGATGGTGCGGTGAGGAGGTGGACGGGAATGCTAATGAACATGTGTGGTCATGCATTTATTTGTGGAAAACCCTTCTTGCCCTTTAACAGACAACAATGATTTTTTCAATCCACTGCCAATGCCTACTGGCCCAGTTTACTCCTGGTATATCTAGTATTGGATGATTCGATCACAAGTGTTCGACAAAGCCTGACTGTCATGTATACCTGGTATTAATGTGTCTCAAATGTGTCTCTTGTTAATAATGTGAACGGATTTCATTGAGGAGAGGGTCAATGTATGTTTCGGACTAGTTTTGCATGGCATCCTAATGCAACTATATTAGAGGTACTTAAGCCTAAAAATACCAAAGCTACCGAAGTGTTTTCAAATGGTAGTATTGAAAACCCGATAGTATCTGATCCCACATTGTATGTACTGAAGCAATTCGTATTTGTTACACCCAAAACAGAATTTGAATCTGTATGTCTGTGACTACATCTTGCATAATCCTGTGCATTGAACTAACAAGTTATAAATTAAATGATTTTAATCTGGTGGTGGCAACTTTATATTGAGATAAATAATACTTTTGTGCAGTGATACTCCTTGGTTGCACAGAATATGGTTGTGGTATTGAGTCAAACCTATTTGGGGCACAGCCACATTACAAGGTCCATTTCAAGCATCCTGCTTTTATTTTGAATTTGTGCTTTTATTATGATATGTGTGTTTTTTGCAGGAAGCTTCACTTTTCCGGATAAACAGTTTGCATCACGGCCCAGTGTAATCATTGAAGACACGTCTGAAATCTCATCTCTTTACTCTGACCTTTGAGTCTGGCATATGAAATGTAGGACAGTTTTGGACTACTGGTGTTTGTGTATATGGTAATTTTGAAATGTTATGTTTAAAATTGTATTACTGCGAAGCACCCTTCCTACTTTGGTCAACTCTGTTGTTTTAAATGCTATATAAATAAAGCAGAGTTGAGATTAAAGTGCAAATGCTGTGATTTTAATTATATAAATATATAGCTTACATGTGCTGCGTGGTTCACAGTGGATTAGTGCTTTGCATTGTCATCTGATACAACGCAAATGATTCTCAATGTCTGTGGAGTTTCAAGAGTATGAGTGGTCGGATTCATACATTAAAAGTACACGGCTCATCCATGCTAAGACTGCAGCCTTGAGCGGTTTAATAGATCACACTAGGACATGCCACTTCGATTAATTGTCCATTTCAGGGTTAAAGAAGTAACAGAGCACACGTTCAAAATAAGCCTGTGAGCATTTGAAAGCAGTCGTGTGTCAGTCAGATTGCGTGCTGGTACTGGACTGAGTCGTTGCTCGGTACTACCGGTACTGCACTGGTATCATTACATCTTTTTTTATTTTAGTACCGACTTGGTACTGAAGTACCAGTACTTTTGACAACACTAGCCTGTGGCGGCTTTTGTAAGAATGATGCATATGTGTGTCTGGGATTTTCATATGCCTGATTGTAGGTTAATCATACACAACTCTACAACCACCATGCTATGGAAACAACAAATACAAATCAGACCCTTTCTGCATCTCAGAATCACTGGGAGATGAAAAACCCACTAACACACACAGTCCACAGTTATGGTCAGCCAAACCACTCTACTTTAGGCTTTTCACAAAATGTGAATTCTCAACACTTCGCCCATGCCTGGCTGCCAAACCGAAACAACAAATGGTGAGCATGTCTTTCTAAACGCTTTCAAATGAGGGTAGCGTGTTTGAGTATTCTTATCCAATCACAAGAGCATGTAAATTAATGGAACAAAGTAGAGGTGGGTGATATGACCAAAATCTTATATCATGATATGAATAATTTTATTACATTTACATTTATGCATTTGGCAGATGCTTTTATCCAAAGTGACTTACAGTGCACTTATTACATGGACAATCCCCAGAGCAACCTGGAGTTAAGTGTCTTGCTCAAGGACACAATGGTGGTGGCCATGGGGATCGAACCAGCGACCTTCTGATTACCAGTTATGTCTTTTAGCCCATTACGACACCGCCACACCACTATTATTATATAGTACATTCATGTTTGGTTTTCAATGAACCTAACAATAATGCAAAATTTCACATTTTGTCACATTTCAGTCTGATGTTGACTAGTATTTTGCTTATTATAAACTTTCCTAGAGAAACTTGACATCTTCTCCAAGAAAATAATACACAAGTAAAAAAATATCCAACAAAAATAAACAATTCGTTAGACTCTTAATGATTTAAGTCATCTCTGTAGAGAATATTTGAATCTCTTTTGGCAAACACAGCCAATTCATTATCTAATATCTAACATCATTAGAACAGAATTAATTTTTTAAGAGTGGTGATGTGTAGTTTAAAGGTGCACGCAGTAATTGATGTCGTCTTGGACTTACACTAGCTAGGTTTACATCAAAATGTTTAGCATTTTAAATGCACATTTCTGAAAATTCGACTTAAGAAAATATGAACATCGCGTGTTTCCATGAACTGTAAATGCACATTATCTTGAGGCTTTTTTTTTAAAGTTTGGAGCAGCTAAACGACCTCTATTCTTCAGAGTGAGTTGCATTTGCTGTAATTGAGCAATTGTACATTATGATATTAAATGCTGCCAGGAGACGTCGTGGAATAAGTGCAATTGCTCAAAATGGAGGGCTCAAATGTCTATTCCTATTCGCAGAAAGCCTCCATTAATGCTACCTGGCAGCACCCACGCTCAACAGTTCTGGTGGATTGTGAGGACCCACTTTAACGACGATCTGTGGGTGAAGCACTTTCGACTAACCAGGGCTACGTTTGAAGAATTGTAGTCATGTCAAGCTCTCGTACAGCTAGCTATACCATCCGACTAGCCCATCATACTTTATAAATGGTCATGACATGTCATCGTTCATGAGACGTTTCAATCACTTTAATAACTCTAGAAAATCCACCTTCTAGTGCATAACATTTTAAGTAAATTTTGAGTTTATTTGCATATCAAGCATTCAGGACTTCTTATGCATATTGGAAATATGCATTGCTTTATCGGTTTCCCTCATCAGTGATGGTTAAGATTTCATGCTGTCTAGCCATTTGAGAAGTTTGTCTTACTCTGCAGTGCTTTAAGATAAAACTCTATGGAATTCAAACAGGTCACCTAAGTTTTGTGGTTTGTGCCGCAATATCAATGGACACCGAAGGGAGTAGCGCGTGTAATCTCGCTCTGTGGTCTCCTTTCTCTGGAGTACAAATGGGAAGCCTGCTAGACTCACGTGCACTTGCATGCTCCAGAGGTAACAATTCTTTCAGTCTCATGTGAATCAGCTCCACCATCCTTCACTTCTCTGACAGAACGTGTACAGTGTACGTGTAATGTGAATAGAACGAGGTGCACACTTTTACCACAAAGTGGCAATTTTTGCGTAACCGCGATAGATATGATAATCCAAAATATTCGGTTTATCGTGTCTACTAGTATATCGCCAACCCCTAGACCAACGTTACACTGAGTGGACTGACAGGAATCACTGGCTCTGTTCCAAAACCTCGAAAGCTGCTTTCATAGGCAGTATTATAAAAAGACTCCTGACACCAAGGCTAAGACTGTATCCTTAGCACAGAAGGCAATCCCAGAATGTGTTGCGATTGAATTCAGCAAAACAAATTCATCCAAGATGGTGGATGAAGTGAGAGAAATGTTGCGCTTCTAAATGAAAAAAATGTAGGAGCACACAAAGAAATATAGGATGTAATACAGAGTTTATTAACAAACAATTTATTACATACATATTTATACTGCGTGTATGAGTGTGCGCGCGCGTGTACTAAGGGACACACATCTATGGAACAGCACAAACCACCCAAATCACACATTGACCCAAGCCTACTAAAATCAAAGGATATCAGATGTCAAGCTGCTTTTGTATGTTGACCGTCTGGCATACTTAGAGGTCAGATATGAGCGTGAAGCGATCGTCTGTGTTCTGCAACTGCTTTAATGTCCTTGAATAACATATAGCGAGCAAGTAAGGGCAGCCGGTGGACTTTCTGGTGCCATCCTAGGTTAAGATGGTGCCCCCCTAGGGAGTTGGTACCCTACGTAAACTGTGTAGTATGCGTATATGTACTGATAATGGAATACTGCACCATATCAAAGAAAAATAAATAATAATTTGCAACACTGCAGCATCCCACAAATTGAAATAAATGTAAAAAAGGATGCTATTTCACATGTGCATTTAAAGTATAACTTTTTAATGTATATAGACAAAGTGCATATAAATGTAACAATTCAAAATGAATACAATCTGAACAAAATAATAAATTGGCTCTGCCCTCCCTCACGCATCTTTGGTTCATTGGTTGACACTGCTTGTCTCATTGACAGGAACAACAGGTGAGGCTTTTAGTCTGAGCAGACAGTCACAACGAATGTGTGCGCTTTAGCATTTAGGCCTATTATTATTTTATTTCTTTTTTTCGTTCTCCCTCCACCGGCTACAGTGGACGTTGTTCTCAGCATCCCTAACGTTAGCCGTCAACGTTGTGAAGAGACTTCAATAGTTGAACCTTGCGAATCCCCCTCGCCGGATTCCTCTTTCTTCTCATCTCTTCTTCCTTTAAAATAAAATTACTGATTAATCTTTAAATCGCACACTGTGCTCGTAAATAATTTTTCCGGTTCGCACATAGCTAATTTTAGGGGCAAATGCAAGTGAAATACTCGCACTGTAGAGCCCTGAATAACTTATAAACATTTAAAGACAGAGCTCTGAGGTCATTTATCGATGGCATATGCTGCTGAAGACACAAGTCAATGTTATTTCAACTTAATAATAATAATAACAACAGAAATAGTGCATAACAGAGGAATTTCTGTGAACATAGCGGGCCATCAGCGCTCTGGAGCAACCGCCCACTCTCAGGGCTGTATTGGTAATCTGGCATACCGGGCATTTTCCCGGTGGGCTGACGCACTTTGGGGCCGATCAGGGGTGGACTGTCCTTAGGGAGAACAGGGACTTAGCTGATATTCATCACCACGTTGTGTAGAAGGGGCCACAGCAACCAGTTTTGGGCCAGTTTATATGTAAAATCCTGGGCCGATTTCGCTTCCCAGTCCACTCTCATAACTCACTATGAAAGATGCAATCGGTCTCTAGACTACTTGAATAATTTGCAATAAAATCTAAATAGTTTCTATACTTATAATCAACAGTTTTAAAATAATAGCTTTATAGTAATATTTTTATGTGATTACATCATTCAAAATGCTGCATGGATTGTAGTTCAAGCCTTCATAAATGATGTAATGTACACAGTCGTGTATCTTTGTCTTCTTGTCTGATTATCAAGAACTGTTTACTTTGTAATGCTGCACTTTACCTTGATGCTGTTTGGTTTGGTTCATGGCTTAGAATGCTTTTATGAAGTACTGTAGTGCTCTATTTTAAGAGTCATCACATTCTTAGCTTACAAACATGCTAAAGCCAAACTATTGAAATAAATTGTGAGTCAGGCCTCCTGTGCGCTTCACCTGAGGGGCACTATATGTGCTGCCTACGTAGAGCGTTCCATTTCAGTTAGGATGCTGCCTTAGCAGGCAGCTGCTTATATAGGTTATAACAGAGCCCTTCAGCCGTGATGGTGAATTCAGATGGGATTTCCCTCTGCCTACCAAATCTGCTTATAAAGCAAAATAAATCTTGCTGGTGTAATGCATAAAGGGCCATGAACAGTGATGGGCAATGTAAAAATAATCATCACAACAAATAGATTTCTCCTCCAGATAACAGAGGAAGAAGAGGGAGCAGAACGAATAAACTGGATTCTCATATTGATAGAAGGGCTGCAGCAGGATTAGTAATGACAGCGGATTCACACTCGCCCTCATAAAGAGACCTGTGCACTGCAGGTAAGCCAGCTACACACCACAAGAGTTAATCAAGTCATTTGTCACTTGCCTTCAACCCTCACATATTGGCCTACACTCAGGATCCCAAATGAACTTTTAGCTACAACAGTCAATGGCAAGTGTTGAGACAGAATGTATTTGACATGAAATGTCACTTTGCATTATTTCAGTATGTTCACAGAATGCGTTTCACACATCGTTCACACAGCGTGTCACCAGATGAATTCACCAGAGAATTTTATATATATATATATATATATATATATAAAAAAGACATTCAGATAAAATGCATTACATTCTTGTAGCAGAAGAGTTCATCATTGACAATACAGAAAGCGACTTTAGAATACAATGTATTGTTTACTACCATATTATTGATCATAAGTCAATCACTGACGCACAGTTCACAGCAATACATTACACAAGTGAATAAGTCAATCAGTTGAGATTTATTATGAGGGCTTGTTTAAGGACCATCAATGTACACCTGCGGCAGACATGCTTGTGTAGCGTCTCGGGTGCGTTGTGTCATAAACATTAATTTTTAGTTAAATATAGTTTAATACTTACAACACATCTTGAGATTCCTTATATCGGATTTGTGCTCCAAGTGTTTTGAATGCAAGAACGTAAAGCATGCTACAACATGCTGAAGGGTTGTTTTGTTCACTGTATAAACTGTGCATTGCCATGTAGCTGAAATTTCAATTACTGCCCTCTAGAGTAAACAGGTGGTACTACAAGCTTGCATTTCTCCGGAATCTTCCTTATTACGGTTTTCTCTGCAGTTATTTCCAAATGTGTAATTCCATTGGACTTAAACATGCCTATAATCTGTGAACTTTTGCTAAATCCAATAGAATATTCTACATGAGAACGAGCATCATTCATGCTGTCAAAGCTGAAAATTGCAGGGAAACAAGCTGTTTTTTTTTTTTAAATCAGTACCAGAGCATGTGAGCAAAGCGCGTGACAAAGGTGTGACACTCCGCTCAATATCCCGCTCTATACATGTTCGCTCAACTCAGCCGCTCTTGAATTTTTTGTTCGTTCTAAATTACTTTCTTACTTTAAACAAGTCATCAAACATGCCTCTACAAGTGATACAACATATGTGATACGGAAACTGGCAAATTTGTAAATTAACGATTTTCAGTTTAAACTTGTCCCGAGTGTCGCAACCGATCCAGAAAAACACAATCTTTTCAACTTGAAAGTTTGTTCGAGTCATTTATAGCAATAATGAAAACATGGACTGGTACCAGGAAAACAGGTAAAAGTGAAATTAATAATTGTTCTTCAGTTGTCTTCATGGAAGAATTATTAGCTACTGTATATTAGGGCTGAAACGATTAGTCAACGTTATCGACAACGTTGACAATAAAAAATTGTCAACAAAAATTGTAATTGTCGAATAGTCGTTTGATGTAATTTAACGTAACATGAGATCACATTAAACTCTAATGATGATGTGTGAGAGCAGCATTGCAGTTCACACCTGACTTAGTAAAGGAAGAATTACACAGATCGCAGTCCAGATGCACTCTAAACTTTGTGATGTAGATTGACAAGTATGAGGGAATTATACAAATATACAAAATAAGTAAATACAGAAGCACTCCCATTGTGGAAAAAGCAGAGCCGGTGTTCTGTTGAAGTCTGTCCCCCTTATGTTTTGCCTTAAGGTTAGTGTTGAAGACTGTTCCCCATATGTTTAATGCTTAACGGCGCTACAGGGAAATGTTAACCTAAGGAGAATCATAGGGGGAACGGACTTCGACAGAACACCGGAGCTCTTAAATGGAACGTTACAACAGCAAATCTGAAAACAAGAGCAAATCGGAAAACACCAAATCCAGAAACAAAACAACACTATGATAAGACTTTTCTCTATGCAAGAGCGGAAATCTTTACCACTCAAATGCTCAATTGTACAATGAAGGCATGAAAGCAGAATGCTCTGCCTATAAATTAGGACACACTGATCTGCAAGATCATACATGTTTATTAGTTTTGATGCAAGGATTTTTTGTCTTTGTCTGGATTCAAGGAAATACACTATGCCAATATAAAGTATTATTAAGCTTACATATTCAATTGAGGGGTGCTCTAATGTTCACAACTCGGCCTGCATCTAGCTGGCAGCTGTACTGGGACATTCTAAAACACTTAACGTGAAAAATGTTTAATGTACTAAAACAGTGATATTTGAAAACCAAATTCAGTTTGCACCCAAGTGATGATGCAAAGTTGCACGTTAAGCCATTTCCTTCTATAGAAAACAGTTATACAGAGAATGCTTAACATGTCTGCTTCTCTGTATATGCATCATCAATAAGGTGGATACTGACAACTCTGTATTTGGTCTTCAAATATCACTGTTTAAGTACATTAAGCCATGTTAAGCGTTTCTCACGTTTTAGAATGTCCCGCTGCACTGACATGGTAAATGGTCTACACTTATATAGTGCTTTTTTAACTTTAAAGGTTACCAAAGTGCTTTACACTGTGTACCAATTACCCATTCACACTCGCACTCATACACCAATGATGGCAGAGCTGCCATGCAAGGCGCTAGCCTGCCATTGGGAGCAACTTGGGGTTCAGTGTCTTGCCCAAGGACACTTCGGCATGTGGAGTCGTGTGGGCCGGGAATCGAACCACCACCCCTGCGATTAGCGGCCGACCCGCTCTACCACCCGAGCCACAGCCGCGACATGATTGCAAAACATCAAGATATCTTACTATGTATGTATTAATTTAATATCGAATGGTAATGTAGCCTACAAGCTCACCTTTCGCATGTTTGCAAGCACATCCTCATGCTTTCTGGCAATGTGACTCATGTGACCCAGCAGGAATATTTGCTAATTCTCACGGTCTCTCCACACTCCCTTTCGATTTCCTAATTTTTAACTTTGATTTATACTTTGCATTTATGTGGGCTATAAGGTTTGCAACTTCACTAAAACAACGTTTGAACACCCTCAGGCCTATTGCTTATTTCACAGGTTCCCAAACCAGCATATCACAAAGTGCACAAGTGCATTCTGGGTTGAGCGAACAGCCTGAGTGAGCGGAGTGGAATCTTCAAAAAGGCGCTCTCCGGTCAGCTAGAATTATTAACGCTCCGTTCGACACTATACTCTGCTCACATTGCTCTGCTCAGTACACAGGAACATGTATGTGCTAGAACACAGCTGCCGGTGGTTGAGCAAACACTTGCTGTTACCATACACAACATACTTACTGATTGCTGCTCCCCAGAACCCAAGAGTATGTCACTACAACAGCAAAAACAACAGAGGGTGCTTCCAGATCAGCCATGCAGCGCCACAGCCCCTGCCAAGCCAAATCATGTCACAGTAAATCGGAGTTCATTCAGCTCCTCATTGTCATTTTTAAGAACAAGCAATCAAGAGTCTTGTGGTTCAGCCCACAAAATATTGTGTTTTACAGCATATATTAATTTAATGAAATAAGCAATCAAGAGTCTTGTGGTTCAGCCCACAAAATATTGTGTTTTACAGCATATATTAATTTAATGAAATGCCAAGAGGACAAATAACCATGGCCTACACAAAGCAAACATATAAACCCATTTTCAGCACTGGTCACAGTCTCTCTTTTTGTATGAATTAGGAGACAAGCATGAAGGACAAACATTCAGCTCAAGAGCAGCTGGCATTTTAAAATGAAACAACTGTACGACTCATCTCAAAGAACGTACCAATAGTGAACGCCAACTCAAAACTCAAAGAAAACCTATGTACGATGCCCTTGGTTTGCTGGCATGCTACTGGATAGTTGCGACTAACTTTTTTGAGAACAATTAATGTTCATTATTTGATACAGCCTTCAATAAAAAAGATAAAAGAATGGAGAATGAAAAACCTGGACCATGATTATGTCAAAAGGCATGTCAAGCAGAGGCATCAAGGTGAGTGATGTTTGAGTTTAAGCCACAAGGTCTGACAAGCACAAGAAACAAGAGAGAGACAGCAGAGAGCCCACAGGTGTCATTCTGAGCCCCTGAGGCTGGTCCGCAGGCACCACGGTCAGACTTCAACACAAAGTCGCTGTAATAAGGGCTCTGTAAGTTACTTTGGATAAAAGCGTCTGCCAAATGCATAAATGTAAATGTAATAACTGATTAATACAGGTGGTTATTCAGTTAAAGAATTGCATCCAAAATTTGCATCCCTAATACAAACCCTAACTCAGGGGTGGGGTAAGTCCTTAATAGGATAAAAGGTTCACCACACCTGCCCTAAGACGTTTAGTGACCAAAAAACCCCACATCAGAACGTACAAGTATTTACACTTCAAGACACACATTTTCTGAAAACTCCTAAATTAATTTAAGTTCATCAATGGCTGTCGTTATGGGGTGCAGAGTCTCTAGGAGCCCCAGGGCCCTGACTCCAAGTAAGGCAGAGAGAGCTCCTGGTCCCTGGCTAACAGAGAGCAGTTGGCGGAGATGCCAGAGACCTGGGTATAAACAGTGGGGGTGGGTGGATGGAACCTGATCCTCGAATGGAAAAAAATGCACATGCAGACAGAATGGCAGTGCAAACACCACCCTTTATTCCAGACCGCTCCTAGTGGAGTCTCTCTGGCGGGGGGCACAGAATGGCAGGAATTACAGCGCATACAGACAGGCTGCGGAGTGGAAACCGGACCTGAGCAGTGGCATGAATTAAATATTAGGGAGGGGGATGAAAGAAGTCAGCTCACAGATAGTGGGGCGGTGCCCCTGCTAGCATGCATACTCTGCCTGATCAGACTCCACTGATTTAAGGCCACAGAGATACGGTATGTTCGGAATGGCATACTAGCATATCAGTGTACATACATATACAGTTTTTGCAGTATGAAGTGTTGTCTACTGTACATAGCAATTTCTCTTGCATGACTCATTATTTAATCAGAGTACCAAAGAGTAAAAATTCAAGAGTGTATTTTTTTTTTTTAACCACCACTTGTGTTACCACACTGTATAAAATTAAATAGTATTTTATCCAACTAATGGGGGTTTTGAGGCACAGAAACTCAAAATGTAAATTACTTTGCATCTATATATAAAAAAAAAAAAACATGTTCCCCCAATATTCCCCCATAATGTTGTCCCAACTAGTCAAACAGAGTTGTCTGAAAGAACAATTTCATGTTGAACAGTGTTGCTGATGCGAGTTCCCAGCATGCATTGCAACATTAATAAATTATGTAGTTATTGTTTTAGGCTTGTCCCATGCTGTTTGCTGCCATTTAAAACAATTTTGACACCAAGTTAATAGTTGTGTGGTGGTGATAGGAGCTCATCTTTTAACTTAATGAGGTTTGTTGATTGTCACCATTATTAAGGTTTGTGTGTTATAGGGTTGAGGTCTATTGTGTGTCTATGTCAAACTATTGCACTTACTGCCTTGCCTCGCTAGACATACGTCTCTCTACAGAGGCAAAGATTGCTAGTAACTTCATATAAAGTACTTTAAATGGTGACAAAATGAAAGATATCACATTGTGAATTGTCAGTTGGCTAAACTAGATATTAGAAGTTCTCTCAACTAGAATTTGTGCATTTAGTGACTAAACAAATCAATGTTACTGAGGACAATTATTCAAGTGGTGTTGAGAGAACCCAAAAATCTTACTGTATCATGTTGCTCTGAATTTTTAAGTTTGCTCAACGATTATTTTTTTCACTGTTCAAATGAAATTGCAAAACGAATGATCGTTTTCAAACAGGATTCCTGAACTGGCAATGTTCAAAACAAGATAGCCACACCACAAATTTGCAACATTGCTGCGTTTGGCACAGAGCATAGTTTTGATAGCAGAAAACAGCCACAGTGAACACGTTTACATGAATGTTCTTACACCGATTATGCCTATGAAGTGTAAAGTCATGTAAACGCATTTGGCAGACGCTTTTATCCAAAGCGACTTACAGTGCAATTATTACAGGGACAATCCCCCAGAGCAACCTGGAGTTAAGTGTCTTACTCAAGGACACAATGGTGGTGGCTGTGGGGATTGAACCAGCGACCTTCTGATGAACAGTTATGTGCTTTAGACCACTGCACCACCACCACTCCATATGCCTTAAACAGAATGATCTTATTGGGTAAGGTTATAAACAGTTTAAGCAAACAACAATTGAGCCCATCACCCCAATTGTTCGTTACATGGGAACATTGCGTTACATTGGAATTTTGACGTCAAAAGCAGAGAATAAACGATGATGTCAAATTGAATGTAAACGCAGATATCTTACGCTGCCGTATTTCATGTGAAGGCAGTGTTTTGGTAGCTATCAGTGAATGTAATTGCCATTGGTGTTGATATTTTTAGAAAAATGCACCAGTGAACGGCTTATTTATAGTTGCTTCTGCATATTAGCATAAGCTGGGATGAGTATTTTAACAGAGAAAAACAAATACAGATTTCACCTCTCCTCAAAGACATTTTTAGACTTACAAGATGCTAACTTGACTTGATGCCAACTGATGTTTCTCTTAACATACATTGTTAAGATAGGTTTCACATACCATTTAAATAAATAGGCAGTATACACCGTATATACGGCATTATATAGTAAACTATATCTATATTGTATGAGCAGTACACTACTATTCCATTCCAAACATAGGCAGAAACAGCAATGCTGAACGGCTCTAGACTGATTCTGGTGGTAGGCTGCTGCGAAAGGAACAGTGCGTGAATTTTCACACACTGTGTCAACAGATGGCCAGCTGCTCATCGTGATAATCAATATTCTCATTAGGCAAAGTAAAGCTGCACCAATTAGTGGTTTGGACTTGTGCCTTATAGTAACAGGGATGTGAAATCGTAACACCGGTATGTTTAATCAATGAATACCTGGCTGGAGATGTCAGGAGGTAAAAACACTGTAGCTCTAGTAACGCTTTTCCTAAGGGTAAAGGACAGGGTGGGATACATGAAATTGGATTGAAAGAGAAATGAGGCGAGTATAACTGGGACAGAGAGGCACAAATCTAAGCATCTTATTGATAAATAAACCAAACCAAAACCAAATATATAATAAACCTAAGTCCAGTTCTAAGTCCAGTAGGGTCCAAGCAGAAAAATAGAGAATATGCTAGACTAATGCCCAATATACAGAGTGAATTGTGCAAGTGTGTGGTAAAACTAAGCTTTTAAAGTGATGTTCTGATTAACACCTGTCTAATAATTTAGCCTGGCAGCTATCAACAGAATATTAATACGTTAATGCAAACAGGTATTCTAATAAGTTTCTTTCTCTGAGACGTTTTAAAGCTGAAGTGTTTAATTTTACTGCCACGTTCACACTTATAGATTTTTGTATGAAAACACATTAATAATGCAACATTCATGCCTCTCATCCACACTAGAACAGTGTTTTCCTCCACCAAAAATGGAGTGTTATTCCAAAAATGCTCTCCCTTACTGCACATTTAGAAAACGGTGATGTTAGGAAATTGAAAGCGCGATGTGACCTAGAGTCTCCATACGAAATTGCAAAAACAAAATCACAGATGAGGAAACTCCCACTCTCTTCTATTGGTTGTACAAAAAGATAGTCCGGCCCCAAACTCGAATCATTGGTTAAGCCAGTCGTGATGTGTCGAGCTTGATGGGTCACTCAAAAAAACAAACAAAAAAAGTTACACTTCAAGACTCACACGTGATTATAGTGGACACAGCATATTAAGTTGGGATATGAAAAAGATTTTAAAATAGAAAAAAGGAACATGTTGGGGAAAATCATTTTGAGTAAAGAATTACTGTTTACTGCATCTAACATTGCCAGGACATAGGCCTAGTGTTTAATTTTTTTAATTTTTAATTTTAAATAGAAATAAAAATACTCAGGGTGCTTGTTTTTATCATCCAGAGCAAATTTCCCAGGCAGCCAGAGTGCAATATGGTGCAGAGCATGTCATGCTGTGGAGCAAACATCACTAAATGGGGACAAATGATGGCTTCTATAAAAGCACTTTAGTGGGCCTCTCTTGCTCGTTCACCCTCTCTGCAAATGGCGAAAGGCCTGCGTGCTTCCAAGAGGCTCCACTAAGACTTCCTCACCCTCTTTAATTTACAGCGAGCGTTTTACACAATGTCCCGCTGTCCTCATTCAATCCAAATCAAGCTCTATGGTCTGGCAGCAGGACCTGGGAAATAGATGCCTTTTAGCCGTTTAGATTTGACAGCTCTGCTGGGGACAAGAGCATTCCCCATGCTTTCCAAGTGCTTGCTTGTGTTGTTCTGTTGAACTGCTTATCCATTTGTCAAGAACACAAGTAATATCGCAAAACAAATTCACAATGAAATGAGTACTTTGTGGGAATTACCCCAATACTGATAATCTTACTGATATATCAAGCGTCCTCGGTGCCATTAAGATGCTCTGTCTCATATGTTAAGGATGCAAAAGCAAGGCTGATTCTCTTTACATTTACATTTATGCATTTGGCAGACGCTTTTATCCAAAGCGACTTACAGTGCAATTATTACAGGGACAATCCCCCCGGAACAACTTGGAGTTAAGTGCCTTGCTCAAGGACACAATGGTGGTGGCTGTGGGGTTAGAACCTGTGACCTTCTGATTAACAGCCCTGTGCTTTAGCCACTACGCCACCACCACTCTTTGCTTTATCATGTTTCTGGCAGATGGATGGGCAGACAACTTCTCGTAACAATGGTCACTCTGTCTCAAGCCTGGCTGTGCAGTGGAAGGCTGAGGCCTCCTGGGAAAAGGGTTGACTGTTGATTGAAAAGGCCAGGAGCTGACCTCTGGGGGAAGGGATGGTCAGAGTTAATATTCAAACCATCCCCATCATCTTTGTCCCTTCTTCGAAGAATACAAATGTATAGATTTTGCTAGGGAACCAACTGTACAATAAATAACCCAAAAGCAGTAGGTTGTTTGAGTAAATTGTAAAAACAAACATTTTCATCAAAGCCATTCAACACCTTCAGACATCAGAACCAAGCAGATGCATGCAATTTAGGCAATTGAGACTTGCCCCATCCCTATCAGAAGCCCAATCCCATTGCAACTTAAACCAGCCAACATGATCACACAGGAAGCCTACATGCTGCTTTCCGAAAGTCATGGTACCCTAGGATCATCGACAGTATGCCGACTCACTGATATGCGGCATCTGCAAGCAGACATTTTGCATCAGTTTCAGTGCGTTTACCTTCCCATGTGACTCTACCGGCAGTGTCTTGCATCAGCAGCATGAGAGATCCGGGTTCGTGTCCACATTAAACCAGGAAGTAATCACGTTTGCATAATCAGTGACGAGAACAATTCGGAGGTTGCACCCTCCCCCCAACATTTCCTTTTTACTCCACTAAGGGTTAAGTTTAGGTTTGGGTTGTGGGGTGGAGTCCATAAAATTGAACTCTTCACAACTAGCTTTTGACGACCTCTGCTGGACATAAATGGAGCTCACAGGTGCCTATAAGCCCTACAACACTTTCCGCTGTGGCAACTGGGGGCAGTGTTTTAAATTTCAGTCAATACAGACCGATTATTGCTAAAGAAATGTTATAATAACCTACTCATTCTGATTTCACTGTGAGATCAGGCTGAACCGGCAGAGCTGCAGCTCAAATGCGCCTCTGTTCAGGGCTCACTGACCTGATCTCTAATCCATAAGCGAATTCCATTGCTGGCTACGAGACCACACTCTACGCCAGGCAGAAAGACTCACGCAGCAGCACTTCCACAGTCCACAAAGCTCCGGTTTAACAATCTCTCTTTTTCCCCCTCTCGGTTTGGAATTTCTTTTAAACGGCCCATTGCAAACACCCCACACTTTGGTGGAAAATATTGCAGCTATAAAATTTTCTAGACGTAGAGGGAGCATGAAAGCGAAATAGAAGCAGGGATGTTGTCGTTCGAGGGTGCTAATGTACCATGTGTTCAACGTACTGGTCCTACCTTTCTGACTCGTCTGCGAATGCCAGGACAGACTGGTATCAAATACATGCAATACGATATCAATGAGCACTGAACAGCTCTGCAGCACCATCAGCTAGGCCTGACGACAGAATAATGGTGGCTGTTGAGGAGCCAGAGGGACAGACAAAGTGTTTCTTTACCAGGCCAGATTGTATGCGTTGGTGGACTTGCTAAAGACTGGGTTGCGTAAGGAGAACCCCTGGTCTTACAGAAGAAACAGCAGGGACATGGAAGACATAATAGCCTGTATACTTAAGAATACAAGGAGTGCATTGAGCCTGGAAAGGGGAGAAAGATTATCGCTAAATGACTGTGTACATGCACACCAATATGATGATAACTACCAAATATTAGCGTATTAAAAAAATGACAATGTAAAAACCAAGAGGTTGATATAATCAGGTTATCCTCTGGCTTTGATGTCAAAACGCAAACAGGCATGCACACAACTAGGGATGGTCCAATCAGGATTTTTACAGCCGATATGTTCACCAATCTTCTTGTCACCTGATACCAATCATTTCACCTTTTATCAGGATCTCTGTCATAACTGGCTTTATGTAAGCTTTCTGCACACTGTCACTATTAATTCAATTTTCCTCTTCCCAGTACTATCACGTTGCCTTGTTTTTACTGAAAAAAATAAAAACAGTATAAAAAGTTTAAAAGGCTTGCATTCTCTCATAAGGGCAATAGATGAAAGGAAAGCGGAGAGTGCATGTTTCTGGACTCTACACGTTCTACTATTGTTAATGCCATTTAATTGGGAGATATTTAATAAAGATGTTTGAATTACATCACATCCTGCCGCCATGAACAATAATAAGGACTGCTTCCCAAAGCTATTTTCCCTTTGCCTTGTCGCGTGTGAAATGCCACATTAACAGTACAGTGCACAAACTTATGCAAACTCGCCATACCTTTCCCACTGCATTGTTCTTAACTGCTGAATCAAGTTTATTTATGCAGCCATATCACCCTGCAGCTCAAGATCGTTTGCCCACTGAAGCCAAGCAGGGTTGAGCATGGATGGGAGACCTCCTGGGAAAAAGGTTGCTGTTGGGAGAGGTATTAGAGACCAGCAGGGGGTGCTTACCCTGCTTTCTGTGTGGGTCCTAATGCCCCAGTATAGTAACGGGGACAGTATACTGTACAAAAAGGCACCGTCCTTCGGATGAGACATTAAACTGAGGTCCTGACTCTCTGTGGTCTTTCAAAATCCCAGGCAACTTCTCTAAAAGAGTAGGGGTGTAATCCCAGTGTCCTGGCCAAATTCCCCCCATTGGCTCTTATCAATCACGGCCTCCAAATAATCCCCATCTATGAATTGTCGCGTCATGAGCTATCGGTTTATGCGATCGTCCAAATTACAGATCAAGTCATAGGACATGAATATCGTCCGGTGCCGATCAATCGGCGCGCCCCTACACACAACACTTGTGCGTATTGGAGAAGCTGGAGAGAATCCCGGTAAAGGAGTTTACATGCAGAGTGAAATCGTGATACGGACCAGAAATGTATGTGTCCCGATAGGTTTGAGTTTAAACAGTTTATGACAATACCCTGATTACACGTTGTCAGCTTTAACTCAGTTTAAGATTGTGCACGTAAATGCACTCAATGTGTGCAATGTGCATACACTGGCCACTCCAGATGAATTTTGTACATTTTCTGATCTTCATGTAGAATGTTTCTTGAAAACTCTTGCTGTTTATGTTGCTGGTTCACTAGCACAATTACCTTAGACACAAATGGATCCTTTCCATGTTGAAGTGAGGTTGTGTTGTTGGGATATTTGTGGTGAAAGGGTAGATGGGATGTAAGCAGCTGTCTTCTAATCGCCCTCTGGCTGTGCACACCAAGATGACTCATCAGAATTCCTCATACCGACAAACAAGAGAACTCTTTCTACTACATTCACACATACCGCCATGCTTGTAAACACTCCCTAAATTAGGTCACAGTTTGCCATTTCTTAAACTGTCTCCCTTATTCCTACATGCGTCTGACAGCAGTAGCACATTCCCCTTTCCCCTAACCCGGCCCCCGGTGGACCCTTAGCTTCCACCAGGGCCCCATTTTAGCACTCTCACAAACAGGCACGCATACGCATTCCCGTTGCAAAGAGCAGGATTGCATAGCAGAGAAAGGGCAGTGAGGGGCCCCACAGAGTTCTAGGGCACAATAGCAGAGCCAGGGCGCCTGTCACCATGAGCAGAAGGTCTCTTTCATATGCAGATCCTCGGCCATGTGAGCGGAGAAACAACTGAGATGGCTTACCACATCAACCATCTAAACACAGAACATGACATAGATATAAGTATTCGGACCTCAAACTGTTGAAAAACTAGATTATACAGCATTTGAAAGGGTCTCACAGGTTTCGACTGGTTGTAAAAAGATTTGGCCCACAGGTAGACAAGAATGGAAGGAACACAAGATATAGGTCAATTAGTGACCTTATCTGTAATGATGCCCATCAGCGGCATGTCTTTTTAATTATATATATATATATATATATATATATATATATATATATATATATATATATATATATATATATATATATATATATATATATATATATATATATATATATATAAAATGATCAATACTGGCCTATATTGGAAGCTACAGAAAGATGCATGTCTATTCATCTCTCAGTAACCTGAAAAAACTAGGTTGACAGATTTATCGGTTTTGCCGATTAATCGGTGCAGATACAGGCCTATATTGATTTTAAAAACTATCAGCGGATTACTCAATTATCAGCTTTCTACCAACACCTTAATTATCTGTATCTGCAAAATATAATAACAAGAGAGTCAGTTTTGTCTTTGCTTCATTAACAAAACTAGGGATACTCCATATACATCTGTGACCATATTTTCAAATCAAATTGTGTGATTTGGCTGATACTGGAAGCAGATAATATTTTACCTTTGTTTCATAATTCAAACATCTCTTTCTTTGCCATGTTTTAAAAGTACTGAACATCCATCTTCTATTACTTCTACACTTGATTACTTCTATTACTGAACATATGTTTTCAATTAGAGGCAACAGTTTTGCCAGCGGCAACAATGTTTATTTACAAGGCAAAACAGTGTAGATTTAAACTATTACATATTCGTATTGGCCAAAATATAAAAATGATCAGCAATCCGTTTCTGCAAAAACTTATGGATGGATCCAGTGCATCCAGTCAAAGGTCAGTCAAGCTTTACACAAAAGCTAATTCTGAATGTAACTTTACCAACAGTTCAATAACAACTGTAAGTGCCTATGCCTTCCCTACAGCAAACAATATGCTAAGTGGTACTGATGTTAAAATATTACTGGAGAGAAATGCACTATGCATACGGGACTTTGGGGCATCTAAAGGGAAGTCACAGTCCTTTAGTAGAACACAACATTGCACATCAAGAACATCATGCTATTAATTTCTTAATGGAATTAAGAGTAGATTTTGGTACTCCATTCAATCAGCCTTGAATTCAATTGCCAATATCAGAGAAGCGCAGTACTGCCAAAGATCTTGTAGAAGATGTATTTGTACAAAGTCCAAGACACCAAGGCATTTGTGTGCTCCTGATCTCGTGCGTAGTGTTTGACGCTCAAGCGGAACACCAAGCTACGGCTCGTTTTATTTCACGACGACACTGCTTCTGTATTTACTTATTTAGCATTTTTGTATTATAATACTCTGCTATTGGAGTGCGTCTGGACTGTGAGCTGATCTTTCTTCCTCTCCTCAATCAAGTGTGAGCTGAAGTGCTGCTCTCCCGCATCATCATTATAATTTAAAAAGATCTCATGTTGTGTTAAATCAAACCAGACGACTATTCGACAACGAAAATGTTATATTGTCGACATTGTTGACTAATCGTTTCAGCCCTGTTCCTGATGAAATTCTGATAAAAGGGCAAAACCAATGTATGCCCTACCCAAAGCAGTCATTAGAAAACTATGATGAGATCTTCTGTATGAGTGTATATGAAATCAGCAGAAGAGAAGCCTCAGATTCACAAATGACTGGATAGCAAGTCAACATGAAACTTCACCCTTTTTTTTCTTCCTTAATGTGGTGTATTTATTAGAGAAACAAGATATATGAGAAATAAAATATCCCAGGACTTGATTTTATACGTTGGGTATTGATTGTAACTTTATACAGATAGTGTTGTAAGCCCTTTTAAAACATTTTAAAAATTTTGTTGTAAGTCACATTAAAATCTTGTTAACATGCATAATGTCTGTCTTGTGGCTACACTTTTGAAACAATGTGTTTTTTAATGTTTATAACCAGCCCCTTTCATTTATATTTTAAGTACCTTACAGCAACCTTGATTTAGGAAAGTTGTTTATGTTTTTATGGTAATCTACTTAGCAAAAAAACCCAAAAACATAGCAATGCAAACAACCAATCTAGAAATATTGCTGGGAGTATAATTTGTGCTACAGCATGCCATCATCTAAGCATGCTCTTTCTGTCTTGCTTTGGCCCCCCACATTAAAACAGAGGAGCCGCTGAGTGCAGAAATCCGTGGGCATGTGAAGCGTAAAAAAATGAGTCACGGTGACCTACATAGGCAGTGAATGGAAGAGAGACTGAGGCTTCTGCATATTTAATTATTTACAAAAGCCAGATTCTGCACCTTTCTGAGCGAGTAGGCGAAAATACGAAAAGAGCTAGCAAATAACATTGCGAATCATCGGGGAAAGGAAGTGTTTGCAGAGGCGGCCATTACAGAGTTGTCTTAAATGAAGAGGTCCTATCCTCTCTTCCTCCAGCATAGAGAATCAGAGAATAAATATCTGATGCCTGAATACTGCTCTCAATTCTTTCCCATCACTGCTTCAGCACAATTCACCACCACCACCACACACACAAATGCCCCTGAAATGCTACACAATTACTACCTAAAAACAAACTCAAACATTTTTTGCTGTATGCAGTGTGATCCGAACACCAAAGGATGCACACTATGCAAATTGTCTGCATGCATGAAATACCCAGATGACCTATTACATCTGCCAAAATGTGCAAAATCAACCAGAGCACAACGTATGGAATATGTTGACCTTTCCTGTCCAATCTGACGAATGATATAGAAATAGTTTCAGGTAGGGCTGGGCATCGATACGGAGGTATATTTTGGTTATAATATCCATTTCGCTTGCATATGAAAGACATTCTCAGCTAATGCTGTTAATTACACAAGGGACCTTCTAACTGGGGGAGGCTTCAAGGCAGAAAATAACAGCAATTTGTAATTTCTATTTTTAGATAACTGGACACCACTAGGGCCCATCTAGCACCACCAATCATACCACACTCCAAATCCCATTCTGATGGTTGATGTGAACATTAACTGAAGCTCCTGACCCATCACTGCTGCCACATGATTGACTGCTTAGATAATCGCAATGATGATTGTGGTGAGAAGAATATCATCTCTGAATGTTATTCTGAGAACCGGGTTGGCACTGTTTTGGTGGCATGAGAGGGACCTACATAATATTAGGCAGGTGGTTTTAATGTCGTGGCTAATCAGTGTATACAGTTTAATATAGCACAATCATCTGTAAATGCAGTGCACATTCACTCTTGTGCTGAAAAGTCTCATCTCGGTGCTCACTGTATTTACATGTGCTCACATGATGAGAAACTATCAAATTAAAACACATTGAACCGCACACTTTAATCGGTTACTTGTTTTTTGTGGGTTAGAGTACTCGACTACAAAAAATAACTTTTTTCTCCAGCTTCCATATGGGCTCGTGATCAAAAGAGTATATTCGCAGAAAGGCTAAGTATACCCAAGGCATGACGCATATATATATATATTTTTTAATGCATCTTTGCACCTTCTTTAAGGCTGGCTGCACTGAAACTCTTCTAGTACAACATACGGACAACTACACCCCATCTTTAATCAATAGGCTCTGCAGAGGTCTTCAGCTCCCTTTGAAGCAGAGGCCTGGATCTGGTTTCCTGATCACCCCCACCCTTTTTCCTTTTCAATACAACAGAGCTGTTTTCCCATACTACACATGAGACCAGAGCAGCAGCTTACAGATGGAGAACAGAAAATGCCACTTCACACCTAAATGGAAGAGTCAAGCAGAGTTTCTATTCAATATGTAATCGCTGTTACATCAAACGGACAGTAAAAACCCAAATGCACAATAGAATTGTGCGGTATACCGTACTAATGAATTATGGCAGAGTTTCACGTAAGAAGGAAACCCCACTATTGCAGTGCAATTAAGCTGCAAGTTCTCGATGGAAAATCAAAGAAACTAACACAGCAAATACTCTGGAATATCTGTAAATAAAGCAAAACAACGGAGAACAAAGCACGCTATACACTGTAGGTTTTTTACAGTCCTTTAAGATTGAGACTGTATGATATGAATGCACTGAGATGCATGGCACACTGTGCAACATGGTCAGACTGTACAATACACATCGTAGCTGACTGCCCAATCATCCCGATCAGTGAACATGAGACGTTGCGGAATAGATGCAAAATGCCGAGATTTGCCCGGAGGAGAATTTTTTTTCCTGAAAGTCAAACATCAGCATTTCCATTGCTCCAATACCATCACCAGCATAACATATAAAAAGAAAGGTGGATTTTGTAAAATAGGCCTATAATAAGACATCCTGATCACGGATACAGAAAATTACAAATGTTGAGAATGAACGTGAGTGCGGGAGGTAGCCTACAGTAATAAATAGCTACTACAAGCAAAGATTCTTTGTGGAAATAAAAAGACTTGTGGCCCGAAAAATGAAAAGGTTCTGCCTTCACATAGGGAAAGCTAAAAAGGTGGGTTATAGTACGTCTTTCTTCTCTGATAGATTAGTAACCTATAGGCCATGCAAAATTTCAAAAATTCATGTAGGCTAATAATATATTGCGCTTGTAAATTCCCTATGGATAATGCACAAACATGACAGATTTCTATAATTGCATGCTATTGTATGTATGATTTGGATTAAACTGTCCCATAAATACTTACCAATATAAATTGATAACATTTTTTTTTAATCTTAACTGAAGGAGGTTACAAATGCTTAAAGTAAACGTATTAATAGTAAAATAGTAATTAAAGTTGTAAAGAAAAAAGTGTTGAGAAAATGCAACAATAACTTTATTTTTATTTGTATGCTCTGTATTATTTCAGGGAATAATGTGTTCACATTGCTGAAGTGTTACACTTTTACACAAGAAAAAGCATTGAAAGAGCTCGAGCAAAGTGATAACTGGGCACAAATGTTGCTCTGGTGCAGATGCTAAGCAGGTTTCTTTCCAAGGAGCGTACTCAGCAGGGTTTTTCTGAAAACAGTGAATTGGGGTGCGAGAGAGGAGCGGACATTCTCATCTGGCCATCGTAATCGCAGTCACACTATATGAACGTGATGCTAAATTTCTGACACTGCCAGAATTTCGCAGAAGGCTAAAGATCATCACAAAGACGTCGGTGAGCATGTCACACTAAACGTTGTTAGATTGCTGATTTTGCTTTAGGATTCCCGAAATGTGTCTTAGACAGCAGATCATGGCCAAACACGTACAGTGCGCACCAGGCTTAACACAGTGAAGTCTCCCTTGGATGGCATGTCTGCTATTTGCACAAGTGTCATGGGGAAATGAAGTTGCATGTAAACAGGAGTAAAGATTACGCCGCTTATAGACCATTTCAAGGATGTAAACAATAACAAAGGAATTATAACCCTAATGACCTGGGAGTCACTGTTGAATACAATAGAAAGAGATGTTATTAAGTTGTTAACGACACAATACTAAGTATACCAAGTATACTTTGGCCTTTAGAAGGTGGCTTAATGTTGTTGTCTACCTTTTATAATAGCCATTGAACCGGGAGCATTGCTATGATGCCTTAAAAGTGTTCTAGGTAGGGAGCACACTAGGCTTTGGAACAGAGCTAATGTATGAGGGTCAAATCATGAGTCCACTCAAGCAATCAATCCATGGCCTGCATATTATCAACATCCTTATCAGAAAGTGTAAGTGGTAAGGGCAATTCTGTCTTATGGCTTAGTAGTATTATGGCAATGTAGACGGCAGACTATGTCAGGATGTCTGCTTTCAATCAGAGTTGCTTTTAAAAACAAACAATAGCAGACCAGAGCTGGCCATCTAGTTCATCTCTGTCTGCGTGGCTCGCCCGGAGGGACTTGGCAAAAATCATTATGCTCAATCAGCACTGCCCCCACTTCATAAGAAGCTCTTACTATATGACAGCCTGAGTCCTCATTCAACCTACCAGACGAGACTCCAGTCAACATGTTTTGTATTGGGCTGACTGCAGCACAGAGCTTCTCTGGATATGAAATTCAATATATAGATGGATGATTACGGAAGCAGCCCATAGTGACTAGACAGATAGGATGGTGCTTGTGAATGTGTTATGGCTCCTATTGAGACATTGCGCATTATTGATGACGAATACAGAAGGCAGAGCTACGGCGCACTAATGCACAGCATGTCCACATAAAGCAGAACGTATAGAATTTCACATTACATCACCCAGCAACCTCTCGCCTCCGCTCCACTCATTCGCCCCATCTGCAGCACACATCCAATGGGATGCATATTTAATCAAGACTGGAGATCAAATAGGCCAATGGAAAAAAAAAAAAGCACAAAAAAACATCACGTATAATCTCATGGATTCTGATGACAGTACAGAAAACCTCCTATAATTTTCAACAACAGTTGGCTAGTAATGCTAACCAGCAGTTTCAAAACCAAATGAAAACAACTGACAACTACAATTTTACACATAAACATTACGCATTTGAAGCCACTAAAAATTAAACAACAATGAGAAATCTCAAGATTTAGTGCGCGTTTCCTTCAAGAACCTTGTAAACAACACGTCTTTTTTTTACATGTCTTACACTGTACATTTAGATTAAAATATTTTATGTTGTAGGCTACAAGAAAATAGCCTTTATTAGTTAATTATTAGTAGTTGTAGTGTCTCAGAAAATCTTGCTCATTGTCACATAGCTCTTGTATACACTGAAGCGGCAGTTTAAGATAAACCCAGACCAGCGAACGTCAAATAACTTTTGTCTGGTTAATACTTTTAAAGAAAAATTTCCTTGGCCATAAATCCATAATGTCAAATCAAATGAAAGAAACAAGGTGAATATGAATAACACACATTTATTAAAACATAGAAGAACAACAAATAAAGAACTAGAAAACGGAACAACACTCAGACCGAAACTCGGCATTAACATTTCACTTATAATTAGCAGCACAATTAACTTCAGCACAGGCTACAAAATAAATTATGTTATTGAAATATTGTAAAGTGGTCATATGAACTACACAAATGAACGTTTAAAAAATAATATGCAAAATCGAATAGCTCCAGAACGGATGGCGTAAAAATGCGTAAAGAAGTCTAATATCTTTCACCATAGACCATGTTTAAATTTCGATGTTTCTGGCCAGAAATACCAACATATTCACTTTATCTGGTTTTAATAAGCTGCGGATTGGAGTAACTACACTACCCGCTGTGCTGAAGACCCGCTCTGATGGAGTACTGGTAGTACATATGCACAGATATTTCGTGCTAATCTTGCCATGAACGGAAACCTTTTGTCGCTCGCTTTTCCCCAAGTCAGCGGGTCCTCTTCCCCATCAATGGCCATTTCCTGCAGGTACATGGTCATTTCTGCCTCGACCTTTTACTCATCAGTGAGTAAAATAACGAAATTATAGTTTTTAAGTGGAAAATAGTATTTATGTAAAGAGATATATTACAATAAAAAGTGCACAACTCTTCTTAAGTGAAAGCTAAAAAAATAAAATGCTTCACGTGTCGTGCAACCTACTGATAAAGCGCCGACGAGTCATTAGTTGGGTTAGTAAAATAACGAAATTATAATTTTTCATATAATTTTTGAAAAAAACCAAGATTGTTGCGTCATAAAGATGCAGGTGCGCCATCAATAAACAGATGTGAAATAATCCTTGCACACAATATGGCACTTGCACAGCAAATAAATAAAATACCACATGGCAGTGGGAAAAAGGAAAATGCCTGTCTGCACTGGGTAATATTTACCTACACGCAGGGGCATGATTTCACAACCTGAAGCAATCACAGCATATGGAAGCAAAACATGCTAGAGCCCGACCGATATGGGATTTTTGAGAACGATACCAATTTTAGAGAGGGAAAATTCACCAATTACCGATATGGTGGCCGATGACAAAAACATCAGTACTGTATGTTCAGTATCAGTCAGTTGCTGACCATTTAAATAAAGAATACATTAAAATAAAATAAATAGCTACATAAACATCAGTACTGTTTAGTATCAGTCAAATGATGACTACATAAATACTGCCAATCAATTATTGGCAGGTTGCAAAACAAGAAGCATTTTCACCTGCAGAGGCATGAGAAAAACAAAGGCAGCGGTGTTGCACTGTATTCTGCTATACAAGTTCAGGGGAAACATTCAACGGTGGAAAAGAAGACTTTTAAATATGACATTTTATAAATGCTACGACTGGAATTGTTCGGTTGAAGGGGTACCAAACTGTGAATCCTGAATTAAACAGTTATATATATGTTTACTCCTTAGCTTCCACTCAGCTGACAAGCAATGAAAGAAGCTACATGGTTAGCTAGTTAGCTATAAGCTTGTTGTCACGGAGAGTAAAAGATGGACCAGCATTGCGTCTCACCAACAAGGTAACAGATTAGTGTGAAATTAACACTCAACAGACACAATACACCACCGCAGTGTTGTCTACTGAGCTGCAGAAAGATGCTCTGATGTTTACCTTTCAATCTGCTACATTACTTACTGCACTGACAAACTATAGCTGGCAAACAACAAACAGACATAGTTGTCAGGGACAGGGTTAACATTATATTAGTTATATTGAAAAGGGGAAATTATGGGATCATTGTTTATTAACTTTCCAGTATGTATTTCACAAACTAGTTAGCAACTTACCGAGAAGACACAGCTCAACTCCGCACCGCTTAACTCCATCCTCTCTGCAGAGCCACCGTCAGCTCTGTAAACAATGGAGTTGGAGCGTTCTCTGCTGGACAAACTATGTAATGACACCGATACTAAAGCATTGTTTTCTGCATAATATGTTCTGACATTTTTTTTCTCCATATCTGCGCATATCGGTAAACACATAGGCAGATACCGATATATCGGTGAAAGGCTAATATCTAAATTATATTATCGGCCGAAAGATAAATTGGTCGGGCACTAAAACATGCATCTCAACTTGTTTCCCCCCATACTTTCAGTCCAAATTACAATGCTTGGCTCCATCCAGCAAGCATAAAAAGCTTGTTAGACTGTGCAAAGAGAAACAGAATGCCAGGCTCATGTTTGAAGAGGAAAGAGACATAGATGACAGGATATTAATTTAAGAGGAGAGAAATGCTTTTCAATTTCTAACAGAGTGCAGGAAAAGAGAACGAGGATAAAATGTGACAGAGAGAGGGAGAGAGAGAAAGAGAGAGAGCGAGAGAGACGTCTTCAGTGCATGTCAATGTTGAAGGCCACTAATTTCTATGAGCTTTTCAGCTGTGTGATAAAAGAGCCTCTCTGTGGCATAAAAACAAAGGCGACTGCAATGTTGCATGGAAGACATGTGTGTATTTGTGAGGCCAAGCGTGAATGAGTATTAAACTTTGACTTTAGGAATGAAAATATGAAATGGTGAAGGGAACAGGAAGAAAAAAAAAAAAACAGTATCCAAACTAGGGCTGGTATTGATAGAGATTTCCTGATTCAATTCACGTGCTTTTGATTCGTTTCCAATTTGACATCGATTCATATGGGTATAATGTCCATTTTGCTTACGTATGAAATACATTTTCTCTCAGCTAATGCTCTTAAGGTGTTAGTTCACCCAAAAATAAAAATTCTTTCATCATTTACTCACCCTCATGCCATCCCTGATGTGTATGACTTCCTTTCTTGTGCTGAACACAAAATCGAAGATTTTTACAAGTATTTCTCAGCTCTGTAGGTCCATACAAAGCAAGCGAATGGGTGCCAACATTTTTAAGCTCCAAAATCCACATAAGGACAATATAGAAGTACTCCAGACGACTTATGGTTAAATGAATGTCTTCAGAATCTACAGGTGAAACTCGAAAAATTAGAATATCGTGCAAAAGTTCATTAATTTCAGTAATTCAACTTAAAAGGTGAAACTAATATATTATATAGACTCATTACAAGCAAAGTAAGATATTTCAAGCCTTTATTTGATATAATTTTGATGATTATGGCTTACAGCTTATGAAAACCCCAAATTCAGAATCTCAGAAAATTAGAATATTGTGAAAAGGTTCAGTATTGTAGGCTCAAAGTGTCACACTCTAATCAGCTAAACACCTGCAAAGGGTTCCTGAGCCTTTAAATGGTCTCTCAGTCTGGTTCAGTTGAATTCACAATCATGGGGAAGACTGCTGACCTGACAGTTGTGCAGAAAACCATCATTGACACCCTCCACAAGGAGGGAAAGCCTCAAAAGGTAATTGCAAAAGAAGTTGGATGTTCTCAAAGTGCTGTATCAAAGCACATTAATAGAAAGTTAAGTGGAAGGGAAAAGTGTGGAAGAAAAAGGTGCACAAGCAGCAGGGATGACCGTAGCCTGGAGAGGATTGTCAGGAAAAGGCCATTCAAATGTGTGGGGAGCTTCACAAGGAGTGGACTGAGGCTGGAGTTACTGCATCAAGAGCCACCACACACAGACGGGTCCTGGACATGGGCTTCAAATGTCAAACGTCTTACCTGGGCTAAAGAAAAAAAGAACTGGTCTGTTGCTCAGTGGTCCAAAGTCTTCTTTTCTGATGAGAGCAAATTTTGCAACTCATTTGGAAACCAAGGTCCCAGAGTCTGGAGGAAGAATGGAGAGGCACACAATCCAAGATGCTTGAAGTCCAGTGTGAAGTTTCCACAGTCTGTGTTGGTTTGGGGAGCCATGTCATCGGCTGGTGTTGGTCCACTGTGCTTTATTAAGTCCAGAGTCAACGCAGCCGTCTACCGGGACATTTTAGAGCACTTCATGCTTCCTTCAGCAGACAAGCTTTATGGAGATGCTGACTTCATTTTCCAGCAGGACTTGGCACCTGCCCACACTGCCAAAAGTACCAAAACCTGGTTCAATGACCATGGTATTACTGTGCTTGATTGGCCAGCAAACTCGCCTGACCTGAACCCCATAGAGAATCTATGGGGCATTGCCAAGAGAAAGATGAAAGACATGAGACCAAACAATGCAGAAGAGCTGAAGGCAGCTATTGAAGCATCTTGGTCTTCCATAACACCTCAGCAGTGCCACAGGCTGATAGCATCCATGCCACGCGCATTGAGGCAGTAATTAATGCAAAAGGGGCCCAAACCAAGTACTGAGTACATATGCATGATTATACTTTTCAGAGGGCCGACATTTCTGTATTTAAAATCCTTTTTTTTTATTGATTTCATGTAATATTCTAATTTTCTGAGATTCTGAATTTGGGGTTTTCATAAGCTGTAAGCCATAATCATCAAAATTATATCAAATAAAGGCTTGAAATATCTTACTTTGCTTGTAATGAGTCTATATAATATATTAGTTTCACCTTTTAAGTTGAATTACTGAAATTAATGAACTTTTGCACAATATTCTAATTTTTCGAGTTTCACCTGTATATGATAGGTGATAAGATTTATATTTTCTTTTTAACTTTATATCTTATTGGTCACATTTTAGCTTTTGATCAATAATTGATAATTTTTGAAATTCAGTGTAATCCATCAATAAATATCTTGAAACAAATGTAACATATATTTTTGTTACATGTTTAAATTGTTTACTTGCACAATTTGTACTATTTACAAGTATTTATAATGGTATGTAGAACACGTGCTAAATCGGTACTGTCTCTTTAAGACCACCGACATCAGCCAGTGAGCGCATACAGTATGACGAGAGAGGACGTGCACAGTTACTACAGCGCAGATTAGAAATAAAACTTTTAATTAACAACTGACTGTGAAGAACAAAAAGAGACATTATTCAATGACATGTGAACTGCATGGATCTCATCTTTGGACAAACAGAACGAGTTTAAGCAAACTTCTCAACACACATTAAAAGGATCTTGGTGCTAATAACTTCATCTCTTCTGTGCTACTCAATCACTGGTGAGTGAAATCTGAAAGTTTCCCAGACAGTGGCTAATCTTAGATACTTTTAGGAGCATAGTGGAAAGTTTTTATGCACATGTGAGTTATTTACTTGCATTATAGTGGGTTGCCATATTGAAAAAAAGATTGTTCTTGGGATTTAAGAATCGCTATCAAAGATCGTAATGCTAATGTATAATATAACATGTTTTGGCATTTACCAAGTCAAATAATCAATCTCAAATAAGGCCCAAAGATGCTTATAATACATTGATAATGCTCATTTAAAAACACAATATATATATAGTGCTGTGAAAAAGTATTTTTCCTATCCTGATTTCTTCTGTTTTTTTGTACATCTCATATTGTTTCAAAAATAAAAAAATCTAACATAAAACAAAGGCAATCTGAGTAAACAAAAAATACATTTGTTAAATAATAATGTTATTTATTGAAGCAAAACAGTTATCCAATACCAACTGGTCCTTTATGAAAAATTATTTGCCCCCTTAGTTACTAAATCCCCAAATCTATGAAAGTGCAATCATAATGGGATTCAGCTGGACTAGACACACCCAGGTCTGATTACTGCAAACCCTGTTCAATCAAATAAACACCTAAATACAATTTTCAGCAGCATGAAGTCAACAATAAGGTCTCACACTGCAGAACACTATGCCAAGGTCGAAATAAATTCCAGAAATGATGAGGGAAAAGGTGATTGGAATACGTCAGTCTGGGATGTGTTACAAAGCTATTTCAAAGGCTCTGGGACTCAAAAGAACCACAGTAAGAGTCATTATCTCCAAATCTTACTGTGGTTCTTTGGAGTCCCAGAGCCTTTGAAATAGCTTTGTAACACATCCCAGACTGATGTATTCCAATCACCCTTTTCCTTCCTTTTTGAAGGAAGTTTTTCCAACCTTCCAAAATTCCTCCAAGACCACAGTGACGACTCATCAGGGAAGACACAAAAAAGCCAAGGACAACATCCAGGGAACTTCAGGCCTCTCTCGGATCAATATAGGTCACTGATCATGACTCCACTATCAGAAAGACGCTTGCAAAAATGTCATTCATGGAAGAGTGGCGAGGCGAAAACCACTGCTAACCCAAAAGAACATTAAGGCTCATTTGAATTTTGCCATAACACCTTGGTGATCCAAAAAGCTTTTGGGAGAATGTTCTGTGGACTGATGAGTCGAAAGTGGTACTGTTTGAAAGACAGGGGTCCCATTACATTTGGTGTAATTCAAACACAGAATTCAATAAAAAGGACATCACACGTACGGTCAAGCATGGTGGTGGTAGTGTGATGGTGTGGGGATGCTTTGTTGCTACAGGACTTACAATAATTGAGGGAATTCTACTCTCTACAAGAAAATCCTAAAGGAGAACATCTGGTCATCAGTCCATGAGTTGAAGCTCAAGGGCAACTGGATTATACAGTAAGACAAATGATCCAAAGCATAGGAGTAAATCCACCTCTCAAAAGAAGCAAATTTAAAGTTTTGGAGGGGCCTAGAACCCGATTGAGATACTGTGGCAGGACCTTAAATGGGCAGTTCATGCACGAAAACCATCCAATGTGGCTGAACTAAATCAATTCTGCATAGAAGAGTGGGCCTATATTACACCACAGTGTTGTGAAAGACTGATCTTCAGTTATCGAAAGCATTCGGTTGCTGCTAAAGGTGGCACAACAGCTATTAAGTTTTTCCACATGGGTGATATGGTATTGGATAACTTTTTGCTTCAATAAAAATTTATATATATGAAAACTGTATTTTGTATATGTCTTGTTTGAAGATCTAAAACTATTTAGTATGGAAATACAGAACAATAGCCTAAATCTTGTATTTCTTTCATTCCATTCCCAGTGGGTCAGAAGTTTACATACACTTTATTAGTATTTGGTAGCATTGTCTTTAAATTGTTTAACTTGGGTCAAATATTTTGGGTAGCCTTCCACAAGCTTCTCACAATAAGTTACTGGAATTTTGTCCATTTCCTCCGGACAGAACTGGTGTAACTGAGTCAGGATTGTAGACCTCCTTGCTCAAACATGTTTATCAGTTCTGCCCACAAATTTTCTATCGGACTGAGGTCAGGGCTTTGTGATGGCCACTCTAATACCTTGACTTTGTTGTCCTTAAGCCATTTTGCCACAACTTTGGAGGTGTGCTTGGGGTCATTGTCCATTTGGAAGACACATTTGCAACCAAGCTTTAACTTCCTAGCTGATGTCTTGAGATGTTGCTTCAATATATCCAGATCATTTTCCTTCCTCATGATGCCATCTATTTTGTTAAGTGCACCAGTCCCTCTTGCAGCAATGCACCCCCACAACTAACCCCTATGCTTCATGGTTAAGATGGTGTTCTTCCGGTTGCCTCACCCTTTTTCCTCCAAACATAACGATGGTCATTATGGCCAAACAATTAAATTTTTGTTTCGTCAGACCAGAGGACATTTCTCCAAAAAGTGAGATCTTTAACCCCATGTGCACTTGCAAACTGTAGTCTGGCTTTTAAATGCCAGTTTTGGAGCATTGGCTTCTTCTTGGCTGAGCAGCCTTTCAGGTTATGTTAATATAGGTCAATATTAGGTAAAACATTGCAAATAAGAAACAATCATTCATTGTTTTGAGGAATGAAGGCTATACAATGGAAAATGGTCTGCACTTATATAGCGCTTTTTTAACCTTAACGGTTTTCAAAGCGCTTTACACTGTCTCATTCACCCATTCCCACACACATACACACTCACACACCAATGACGGCAGAGCTGCCATCCAAGGTGCTAGCCTGCCATTGGGAGCATCTTGGGGTTCAGCGTCTGGCCCAAGGATACTACGGCATGTGGAGTCATATGGTCCAGGAATCGAACCACCAACCCTGCGATTAATGGACAACCCTCTCTACCACTTGAGCCACAGCTGCCCTATACAATATTTGAAATTGACTATACAATGCTTGAAATTGACAAAAAAACAAAAACCTGAAGATTTCATACAAAGGTGTAACTACAGTCTTCAAAGCACAACTGGGTGATTCTCGCGAAATTAGACATATGAGGTGTCATGAAACATTTTGATGATAAAAGTAAATGCTATCAAAATAAGAAGGATACAGTTATAAACATCTCTTCATGTACTATTTTGCACATGATTTCAAATGACATCATAAATACCAATTTTGTTGTTTTTTCCACATTTAAGGGGACATTTTTCATTACCGCAACGTGTCCATGACTGGATTTGTGTTCTTTGAGATGGAAATAATTATAATTAAAAAATATAAAAAATAAAATGCTTCAGTACATGTTATACTATAAACATTTACAGTAAAGAAACATGTGGTATTTGTTGATCATTGGTAAATGTAGTGACGATAATAAGGAATATAAATGTGTCCAAGACCAATTTTCTCATCCTCCGCAACAATTTTCAATCATTGTTTAAGTCCTCAAGGAACTAACATTTTCAAGAAATTTTGTTGGAAGGGACATAATTGACTGTGACACTCAAGATGGCTACCAGGTAAGCAGTTCTTATTTTTCTCTCCAAATAAAAGTTAAAATTTTGTTTGTCATAGTACCTACACAACTTTTTAGTTCTCATTACTGAAACATGAGTTTGTGAAGTTTTAAAAAATGTTGCCGTTTTAATTTTTTGTTTACTATATACCCCATTATGGTCTAAATATAAAAAGAGAGGGAAAGTTTAGCTAACCCTCATTTAGCTTCCACAGTTAGCAAGAATGTTTAAGGTCGCTCATCCTCCGCAACACCATTATCATTCACCGCAACAATTGAAGGCCTGTTGCGGTGGAGATACTCAATGTTTCGGGAATGAGAAACAGACTTCTGAAGGAGGGACATGCACTATAACTGTTGCTCATTTCAATATAACTTGATATTTGCCTTAAACACTTCTTGAACAAATTGCGTAAACCTTGCAGAAATGTCACCTCCTCTGCTAGACATTTCTGCATTTTACCTGACATATGGGCAAAACATAAAAAACGCTCATGAATGAGTTACAGTTGGGGGAAAACGTGATTGGTACAAAGTAGAGATGCACCGATTGCAATTTTCTTGGCCGATTTCGATTTCCGATTTTTTGCAAGTGTGACCTGCCGATACCGATTTTTTCCGATTTTCTTTCCAAGAACTATTATTGACCACATATACAAACAAAATCTACCTTGCTTCAATGCTAAATATTATTTTCATAATAAAATTAATTATTAAACATTACAATTTCCCCCAAACTACAGGATCTTCTCTCACTTAAACAACTCTCAAAATAAAGTGCTCTGTGACTAGAAAGAGGTAGAAATAACAATTAACTGCAAATGAGTTGCTTTATATAACAGATGTCATTTTCCACTATTTTTATAAATGGACATTTTTCTCTTTATTACTCATCTAACAAAACAATTCCAAAGATCTGAAAAACTGAAGTGTCCAATACGCTCAACTTACATTAGATGTACAAATATCAGTTGTAAAACTGAGCACTGCTTCAGGAATGGCTTGCATACCTGTCAACACTCCCGTTTTTCCCGGGAGTCTCCCGTTTTGTTATTTCTCCCAAAAAAACTCCCGTAATTTGTATGGCCCAAACCACGTTATATGAATAATCACATCAATATATTATTCCAAGGTGGTCCAGTTGCCATGACCACAATCTGGCAACCTACAACCCATTTGCGCTGTTGATATGTGTGCAGGCAGTAGACGCGGGATGTTAAATCAAGCATCACTGGTAGAGGGGAGCAGAAGACTCAGCTGGTGCTCCGGTGAAAAAACGAAATATACATGTAAATTTAACAACAGCTGGATGGAAGAATTGAATTTCATATCCCGAAGCCATATCGACAATGCCCACGCCTTTTGTAATGTGTGTCGCACTGATTTTAATATCGGACACGGTGGGAAAAATTACGTTAAATCACAACGGCACAATTTGTATGTATTTAGCCTGCCTGCCTCTGCCATCCAGCACCCCCCTTCCCCTCTCCCGGATTTGTGTACCCAAATGTTGACAGATAACAGGCTGACATGACACGAGATTAAACAACTCGGGCAATGCGACGTCGTTAAGTACCTCATACTCTGTATCGAGGAAATTTATCAGATTTCTGAACCCTTTGTCCTCAACTATGGAGAACAGCTGGTCATCCAGGGCCATGAATTGCATAATTTTCCTTGTAATTGCTTTGGTCTTTACGCTGCTCATTCCAAGGAATGATAGGAGAGGCTGCTGACTTGTGGCTGGCTCTGAGCTCTGGCTAGCTTTAGCAGCTTTCACTTTTTAGCTCCTTTTTTAAAATGGGCATTTTCAGCTGGGTGATGGTGTTATAAGTGTCTAATTAGGTTTGTTGTTCCGAAAGTTATTGTGGTGGTTCCCCCACGGTTTACTTTGGCCTTAAATTATTACACATTTCGAACTTTATATATACTTCACTCACACAGTGAAGATCTCCCACGCCAATGACATGTTTCATGCGGCTGTGACGTTATTGCCTGCGCCGCTGGCAACAAAACGGACCGGCTTGGAATCGGTAAGACGTGAGGCTGACCGGCCGGTTACCGTTCTGGGCAGAGCATGCGGAAAATCGGCTAATTCCGGTCCCTGGCCGGTCGATCGGTGCATCTCTAGTACAAAGCAGTTGTTCCAGTTGTTTGACCAACTCATAAATCGAGTTGCTGCTATTCAAGTTCTTCACATGAAATTATTCTCAGAAAAAGGTTGTGTGGTTGAATGTCAGGACCAAAGTGTTTTAGCTAAACTAAAATCTTTTTACAAGAGCACATGATGCTGTTACATTTAAATGTTTCTCAGGACCACATGATAATATGTTACATTGAAAAAGTTCTCATGAACACATGATTATGTTATACTAGAATTATACTATTTATACTAATGGTTGTATATTTGTTAGTACTACAGTGTAGGCTACATGACATGATTCTTTATGAGCATAACATTGTAACTTATATACACAACACTTGTTAACACAAGGCATGGTACTGTGATGATTACGATAAATGAGAAAATGAAACTCTGTTCATGAAATAAATATTATTTTAAAAATTGTATGCGTTTTAAATATGTAAAATAGGGTTAGGCATCAAACCCCTTTGTCAACAGTTAATGTGTGAGCTAAATCTCATTTCCGAAACATTGATTCTCATTACCGAAATGGCATTTTCATTACCGCAACATCTTTTTTACAAATTAAGTAATAATTAGATAATCATATTTTGTTTTAAAATGTATATACATATTACACAACACTACTTATTTAAGGTCTGCTACATAACAAATGTGTATGTTATCTTTTAGTAAAACAATTAAATAAAAGAAATTGTAAATCATCACGTATGTTTCGGTAATGAGAGAAAATAAGGAAATTACAAAAAATAATAAATATGAAAAAGTAATCTCTCCAGAGTTTTACATAGCTTTGAGCACGAGTAATAAGAGTCTACTTTAACATTAGCCAAAAATACACATTATTAACCATATATTTAATGTAATGTCATGTTATGTAATGATAATTTTTTATGGACTTCATCTAAAAATGTAAATAATTATATAGGAAACATTTTTTAAATCTTGTAAAAATAATGGTTATAGTAAGTTCAGACCTTAATCTTATATGTGCAAAAAGAAAATTGGCTTTAAGGGCATTTTAAAAATTCTGATGCTGGACACCTAAATCTGGATTTCGTGAGAATCACCCAACTGGATCTAACAAGGACAGAACGAGATGTGGAAGACCAGATGTGCAACTGAACAAGAGGATAAGTACATCAGAGTCTCTAGTTTGAGAAATAGACGCCTCACATGTCCTCCGCTGACAGCTTCATTGAATTCTACCCGCTCAACACCAGTTTCATGTACAACAGTAAAGAGAAGACTCAGGGGTGCAGGCTTATGGGATGAATTGCAAAGAAAAAGCCACTTTTGAAACAGAAAAAAAAGGTTGGAGTGGGCAAAGAAATAGACATTGGACAACAGATAATTGGACTGTAAGGTGCGTGAGAAGTGCCCAACAAGACAGCCGCATCTATGGCAAGTGCTACAGGAAGTGTGGGGTGAAATGTCACCTGAGTATCAGGACAAACTGACAGCTAGAATAACAAGGATCTGCAAAGCTGTCATTGCTGCACGTGGAGGATTTTTTGATGAGAACTCTTTGTAGTAGTTTAAGAAGTTCTGAAAACTTTTTTCAAATTGTAATAGTAAGTTTTTACATTATTAATGTCCTGACTATACATTGACCATTCATTGTGAATTCTAATTTGGTGAATATAAGTACCAATTTCTTTCCATAAGAGCAAAATCTGTACATTATTCCAAGTACATAAGTATTTCTGTACATACTTCTGGCTGCCAATGTATGTGTGCGTGTGTCTACTGAGGGTGCATCCATTAACTCTGGATGAAAGGCATTAACAGGTTATAGAAAAGGAAAAAAAAAAGCACAAAAGGCATAACGCGTGCACTTGACAAGCTGCTGTTTGGATTTTAGAGTATTCCGAGTGAGTTCAGCATCGTCACTGTGGCTGCCTGTAGAGCCTGGGCCACCAGTCCTCTCTCGCGGTCCCTCCCCCCACTAATTTGCTGACTCCCCTCCCCCTGACTGCGGCAGCACAGATGGTAGCTCAGTGACCTCGTCATTCCTGCCTCCTTGTTTTGATCCTGCAGTCCTGATTGTTCAGTCTAATCCCACACTCCCAAAGTCCTTGGCTGAGCGCCAACGCTGTTATTAAGCATACAAAGGCTTTTCATTCTTGCTACCGTCACCACTGCTGCTTTTTATCTCCTTTTTTTGTGCTGTTTCTCTTTCACTCTCTCCTATTTGGTCACCATGGCCAGGCTAGTTTCTTCTACCTCTACAGACATGCACAGATCCAGCACTGGGGAGTGGTCTCCATTTCTCTCTCTCTCTCTCTCTCTCTCTCTCTCTCTCTCTCTCTCTCTCTCTCGTTCTCCTTGTCCTCTTAATTAAGGGATTTTCAGTGAAAGGTCATATTTATATGGCACAGAAAATGAATCTCAGGTTATGTCACCAAGCATTAAAAACAATAAATACTAGGTATGCACCTACAAAGAAATGCATCAATACTGATCATCAAAAATGCCCTTACAAAAATCGAGAGTTCTCACAGACCCCAGTGGCAAAGTTTCCACTCATTTTTACATGCAAATGAGCTTTGGTTTGCTGTAGAAGTGTTCGCCAGTAACAGCAAATTTTACATTCTTGCTAAAGGTTTTCTGCAGATTCACCACTACCTGTGAAGAGCTACAATCTCTGGAAAATTGAAAACAATTATAATTTGCACATGAAAATAATGAGTTGCAAATTTGTGGTAACTTTGCCAGAACTCAAACATTTCATACTCTACTAAAAACTACTGTTTTGCCATATATAATAAGGCATTCACACTACAGCTCGGACATATAATTGAAATCAGGCATCAAAACATTTTAATATGCACTAGAAAATCCATACGTGTGTTTGTTGTATTTTTATTCCTCATTTATAAATAATTTAGGATAAAAGCTTCTGCTAAATAAGTAATTGAAAATGCAGTACTTTTGTATATATATAAAAAAATGCTAGTAGAGCGCAGTGCACATTTTTCAGCTGATTTGGTTCTGGAAGTAATTTTCCCAATCATTTCTTCCATAGGGATGTCTCAAAATCATTCACGAGAAAGCTTTAAAGACCCAAACCCACCAGCTCTGAGGTGAATCACATCACATTACATAACACGCTTTGCAAAAAAAAAAAACAAGATTAAAAGACAAAAAAGGTAAAATATCAATTTAAAGTTTTATAAAGTACAAAAATATTATATTTTAATGTTATTGCAAAATATTAAGATATATGCAAATATACATGTAGTGTGAGTGTTTAGGGAGACTCCTCTTTAAATGAATATTATTTTTTACCTCCGGACTGTTATGCTCTATAATGGCATATGACAATACGGTTATCACGTGCATGTTTACTAAACACCTATCTACAGTGAGGAAAATAAGTATTTGAACACCCTGCTATTTTGCAAGTTCTCCCACTTGGAAATCATGGAGGGGTCTGAAACTGTCATCGTAGGTGCATGTCCACTGTGAGAGACATAATCTAAAAAAAAAAATCCAGAAATCACAATGTATGATTTTTTAACTATTTATTTGTATGATACAGCTGCAAATAAGTATTTGAACACCTGTCTATCAGCTAGAATTCTGACCCTCAAAGACCTGTTAGTCTGCCTTTAAAATGTCCACCTCCACTCCATTTATTATCCTAAATTAGATGCACCTGTTTGAGGCCGTTAGCTGCATAAAGACACCTGTCCACCCCATACAATCAGTAAGAATCCAACTACTAACATGGCCAAGACCAAAGAGCTGTCCAAAGACACTAGAGACAAAATTGTACACCTCCACAAGGCTGGAAAGGGCTACAGGAAATTGCCAAGCAGCTTGGTGAAAAAAGGTCCACTGTTGGAGCAATCATTAGAAAATGGAAGAAGCTAAACATGACTTGTCAATCTCCCTCGGACTGGGGCTCCATGCAAGATCTCACCTCGTGGGGTCTCAATGATCCTAAGAAAGGTGAGAAATCAGCCCAGAACTACACGGGAGGAGCTGGTCAATGACCTGAAAAGAGCTGGGACCACCGTTTCCAAGGTTACTGTTGGTAATACACTAAGACGTCATGGTTTGAAATCATGCATGGCACGGAAGGTTCCCCTGCTTAAACCAGCACATGTCAAGGCCCGTCTTAAGTTTGCCAATGACCATTTGGATGATCCAGAGGAGTCATGGGAGAAAGTCATGTGGTCAGATGAGACCAAAATAGAACTTTTTGGTCATAATTCCACTAACCGTGTTTGGAGGAAGAAGAATGATGAGTACCATCCCAAGAACACCATCCCTACTGTGAAGCATGGGGGTGGTAGCATCATGCTTTGGGGGTATTTTTCTGCACATGGGACAGGGCGACTGCACTGTATTAAGGAAAGGATGACCGGGGCCATGTATTGCGAGATTTTGGGGAACAACCTCCTTCCCTCAGTTAGAGCATTGAAGATGGGTTGAGGCTGGGTCTTCCAACATGACAATGACCCGAAGCACACAGCCAGGACAACCAAGGAGTGGCTCTGTAAGAAGCATATCAATGTTCTGGCGTGGCCTAGCCAGTCTCCAGACCTAAACCCAATAGAGAATCTTTGGAGGGAGCTCAAACTCCGTGTTTCTCAGGGACAGCCCAGAAACCTGACTGATCTAGAGAAGATCTGTGTGGAGGAGTGGGCCAAAATCCCTCCTGCAGTGTGTGCAAACCTGGTGAAAAACTACAGGAAACGTCTGACCTCTGTAATTGCAAACAAAGGCTACTGTACCAAATATTAACACTGATTTTCTCAGGCGTTCAAATACTTATTTGCAGCTGTATCATACAAATAAATAGTTAAAAAATCATACATTGTGATTTCTGGATTTTTTTTTTTTAGATTATGTCTCTCACAGTGGACATGCACCTACGATGACAATTTCAGACCCCTCCATGATTTCTAAGTGGGAGAACTTGCAAAATAGCAGGGTGTTCAAATACTTATTTTCCTCACTGTATACTGTGTTTTCTTCTGCTAGCTTCCGTTTCAGACCATTTGAAGATCTTCAAACCTGGTGACATTCAGGCATGTTGCTAGGCAACATACTCAAGCTATATTGCAGTGGAACATGCAAGGGATGAAAGGCAAGGTTGGTGCTCCCATGATCTTCAAATCAGAGCACAGGTTCATTTCAAGGGACATGCTATCTCACATTTAAACTTAAGGGGTTCAGAGTCTAAATCAGATTGCGTTTTTTACATAGCAGTGGGCCATCTACTTTTGCAAATTCCTCAGGTAGAGGAAGGGTCAAGTATTACAGGTCAAGTATGACATTAATATCCATAGGGATGCTAATCTGGTCCAAAACATTCAGATACTGGGATTTTTACCCCCTCTGAAAGCCCCTTTTAAACTTCTCTGACTGTGAACTCAACAGCTTTGAGCAAAATATCTGTTTGAATGTTTTTAAAGTGTGCTTTATTTTTCTGCTCATTATTTTAGGGAGAATTAAACTGAACAGATAAAGGACCGACATGACAAGAATCAGCAATATTCTTCTCTGCAGTAACACCAACTGCAGTGTCAGTCCATTCGAATGTCATAGTAAATAGCGGTATTGGGAGCAGTACTGGGAGCACTGAGGAGACCACGAGGAAAGGGATGTGAGGGACCAGAGGGGCAATATGCTCTAGAGTTTCTCTTTTATTACACATCATAAAAGCAACAAACTCACACCTTTTCCAACCACAACTCCATGGCTTTTGAAGCTAGAAATGATGCAACTAAAACAATAAATGTTAACCTGTCTAATCTACTAAATTTAGAAAAGTCTATCATCGTCTTCATTCACCCACAACACCATAAAAGCAAATAAAGAGGTCTTACCGTACGTTCACACCAGAAGCGGCGAGAGCGTCAAAATTCGCTCTGGCTGCCCTGCCTTCAACGCTCGAGGACGCTCTGACGTAGTTGAAATAGGCGGCAACGTTTGTTCAGAATGCTTTGTTTTGTGAACCATATTTAAAGGGGCCGCAATTTAAACATCCAGACATGTCGACCATTTACTTTTTGCCGACCTATCACAAGTAGCATATATCCTCATGAACTCTTTCAAATGTGAAAATAAGAAATCGGATCGATGGCAGAAAGTAATTAAAATTATAGTTGTTTGTTATCAAAATAAAATACATTTGTAATAATAACTGTGGTCTTGGTTGTTTTATATACCTGTAAGCAAACAGGGACAGATCATATATTACTGGGAAACCCACCAAGGCAATAATTAGTTTCTCCTCCATTTTATCCTCGGAAATAATGTTTGGTGGGAACCAAAGTTTACACGGTTATGTTCTCTAGACTTCGCTAGAGCGGAGCACTTCTATAATCCAATAGGTTGCCGCAGAACCGCGTCACAGCTCATTACCATAATGTTGCCCGCACTTGAACTTTCCTCTGACGCCCGCACCGCCCAAGACTCGCCGCACCGCTGCTCGCTGCCGAGAGACGCTGGTTGTCATTGAAAATGAATGACTTCCGGTCGATTTCACGCTCTCGCCGCCTCTGGTGTGAATGCACAGTTACAGTACAGCTTCTCAACAGTTACATCAGTTACATCAGTTATTTACCACCATGTTCTGGTTAATTGAAAAACCAAATATTTAAAAATGTACCATTTCTCCACAGAGCCGGATTATCCATAAGGGCACTTGGGCCAGTGCCCAGGGGCACCAACCATTCACAACCACTAGGGGGCACCACATGACACAAGCTTTAAAAATATTTTTCGTAAATTGTTATATTATTAAATTGAAATTCTTGAAAGACCATACATAACTTGTTTATGAACACTAATTTAATAATAATAATAATAATAAATTATAAATAAATGAAGATTACATGACCACTATCACTTCCCCCCTCCCCAATCTTTCACAGTTGAGTTGGTCCACAACAATTACGCGCAAATGTGTCATTTTTTTAACGGTTACTACAGAAAATGAATCAAAATCCAAAATGGACAGACGGAAATTGAGTGGTTTCGCAAAAAGAAGATTAAAGAAATAGAAGGATGCTAGACGTTTAGCTACAATAAAAAATGTTCTAGGGATCGACAAATTTTTTTGAATTGCAGACACCTCTCGGTGTCTCGGTGCACGAATTTACACGGAGAATACACGGTATAAAAATAAATAAAACTAAATAGCGATACATATCGCTCTATTTCGCATAATGAACAGTCTGATCAAGATTGCAATGCTGGAGTGTGTGTGTGTGTGCGCGCACGATCACACGATCTAACTTTGGGGGGGGCTTTTGAGGTATAGTGCCCAGGGGCACCACACTGTCTTGATACGGCCCTGTTTCTCCATTCTTTCTATCTTTTAGGGCTGGATGATATGACAGTATATTTTAAAGGGTCAGCAAATAATCAGTTTTGCTGATTAATCTGCACTGATAGCTGCTTTTGGAATCAACACGGGTACTGTTTTTTTTCCCTGTGGAATGTTATTTATGTAATTGATTTTCTCCCCAATTTGGAATGCCCAATTCCCAAGTCCTCATGGTGGCATAGTGGCTCGCCTCGATCCGGGTGGTGGAGGATGAATCTCAGTTGCCTCAGTGTCTGGGCCCGTCAATCCGAGCCTCTTATCACTTGGCTTGTTGACCACGGAGACATGGCGCATTTGGAGGCTTCACGCCATTCTCCGTGGCATCCACGCACAACTCACCATGTGCCCCACAGAGAGCGAGAACCACATTATAGTGACCACAAGGAGGTCACCCCATGTGACTCTACCATCCCTAGCAACCGGTCCAATTTGTTTGCTAAGGTGATCTGGCTGGAGTCACTCAGCAAGCCTTAGATTCCTGTGGAATGTTATTTTTTAACATGCAATAAATAAATGTTAAAAAGTATCGGCCGATTAATCATTTACCCACTATCCTAGTTATCATATCAGCAAAATCCGATATCACTCAACCTCTATATTATAAATCCTGACAGTAGATATATGTCAACATGGTAGTGACTCTGCTAAACTGTTTATACCATGGCAGATATATATTTTCGTGACTGCTTCTCATTATTCACAAATGAGAGCAATGAAGAAACATGGAGTAACTGGAAAATACAGTGCAGGACATGTCTCAAACAAGCCCTAATCAGAATTATGATGATGCAATTAATATGAATGAATAAAATTATTCCTCATATGTTATGAATAATCATACCTTTTGGTTTGCATCCACTAAGTTCTAAATAAAACATGTAAATAAATGAGATGAGGTTCCTTTCGTGTTAAAAGTGTTTAATTCACATAACTATCCCAAAAATGTGCATTACCATGATATTGTGATTGTGCAACTACAATCACAATATCAGCTTTGCCATTTCTAAATCGCAGCAATTCTGCACACTGACAAAATCTCACCAATCAGAATTCAATGCACAAAAAAGGCACCAGTAAAAAGAGCAGAATAGAAAATAGAAAGGTGAAGTAGCACATGGTTAATTAATGTACAAGCCATTTTTCGTTGAATTCCCAGCAAGAATAAATATACATCATAATGCATACTGTTACAATGATATGTAATGACTCGTACTGTGATAAGATTTTGGTTAGACCGCCCACCCCTACTTCTCAGTCTATTTCCACCCCCAAAACACACACAAACAGTAAAAACGGAACCTTTCTGCCAAACACTTGCCAAAGCTTTAAATAAGCTTGTGGTTGAGGTGTAGGGTGTCAGCATCTTAAGCACTTGAGGCAAAAACAGGACTCAACTGTCAAAAGCTCAACTCCCAGGCCTTGCCTTTCTCAAATATCTCTTCAGGAACACTAAATACAATAAACTCTCATAAATGGGACATGCGTGGTTTTAAAGTAGGGGATGGTATAGTTGCAGAAGAAAGCTCATGGGTATTTGAAAGCTGAACCAGAGAGGGCAGGACAGACCTCACACCTGCTCTGGCAACAGCTGCTCTCCAAGTCTCTGACACTCCCTGTCCTTTGCTCTCAGCTCCACTACCCTCAGCATTGCCCAACACCTGCAACCTTGTCTCCTACATGTATGCTGCTTGCTGCAAGCACAAAGGCCAGGTTACCAGCCACACACCCACAGCCAGCAAATGATACGCATCTAAAGTTCAAATGCACGGTTTTAGATGCGCATTCTCATCTTATATTCAAAAATTTGACAGCATTACACTTTTATTTGGCAGCTGATAGCATTATCAGATTAGCCAAAACATTTAATGATACAGGTAAGAGCTGTCAGGTTATAGTGACCTAAAGGATGTGGTGGTGTGAGTGTAGTGAGCTTCAGACCCAGCCCTAGTGCTGAATTACGACACCTGTGTGCTCTCACCCTTGACCTTGAGGAAGCCATGGGGCCCGTTATTGCATCAGACTTAAGTAAACAACATCTTTGCCAGCTCTCCTTAGCCCTCACACACACCGCCAAAAAAGAAACGCCACTTCCTCTTAAATGAATCCAGAATGCCTGATATGATTGCAAACAGAACAGAGAGGCTGTACAATATAAAACCAAAACAAACATCGCCTAACACACCTAAATTCTCAACATGTCCAATCATGCAGGCATGCACTATGCTGCAATGGTAGAGGAAACTGGTTCGTTGAGACAAGGTGTTGATCCAGCAATTCATGTTAGGCATATATTATAGATAGAACCGTAAAAGTTTAAATAATCAATTTCAAAAGTAAAGCCATACATTAAATTAATATGCATGTTAACATTGTTTTAGAGTTATAAAATCACTTAAAACCTTTTCTGTGTAAAGTTATATCCAATTTTACGACTATGTTGCCATGATAACATAATAACGAAAACCATAAAACCAAACTAAAAATGATTAAAACAACCTAACAGCTCAAATAAAACAACTGGTTACTGGTTAACCAATTAACCGGCATTAACAATTTGTTCGACTAATAATATTTGTTGAAAACCGAGAGCTTAACTAAAGAAATGACGGAGACATGATTTGATGGGTTTTTCATGTGGGCGTGTTATGTACACACGAGGGCGCTGTTAACAAACCACTAGCTTCCTCTCAGTCTGATAGACAATGAAATATGAAGCACGCGCAGTGGGATAACTTAGTCCGTTATGACATGTTCCGGTACAAACTGTAAAATAGGTCTTACGAGTGCAATGCGGTACCATATGAAAATATCGCAAGCCTCGATATCCAATGCTGCATTATATTCAACCCAAAAAGTCAGATTTTCCAACTTCCTACGAGGAAAAGTGCAATGGAATGCCACTTGAAATCTGAATTCCAACTTTAGAAAATGTTTGTCTTCGATTTCGCCAACATACAGGTGTGTAACGTCACACAAATATGTCGGCACCCAGGGAGATATACAAAGTAAGCAAAAAACAATTTCTAAATAATATCGATAAATGGGTCAATTTTCCAGCATTACATGATCTTAAAGCTTGTTTATCAAACAGCTGTAAAAACAAGTGTATAAAACATGGTAAATTGCATTCTTTTTTGATAATTGTACACCTGTAGCACACATGCTGGTGCTGCAGTATTTATTTATCAATTGGGTTGCTAGGAAATGTCTCTGCTAACAGTTGAACTGCTGCTAAACTAACGGGAGTTTTGTAGTGTTTGTTTCCTAAAATGTCATCTTCCGAGCATTTGGCAATGAAATGCCTTTATGATCGGAGATCGAAGATGTCAAGATGTAATATCCCACATTTGACTTGACTTGAGTGCAGGCACTAACATTCATTGTTAAACAAATTGTTTATTCAGATTGCTTTTAATAATCAGAGTGCTTATTAGACATTAGTGTCTTTAATTATATTGCTGTTGCCGCTATTTATGAAAGCAATAAGCCACTAGATTTTATTTCGGATAAGGGACGTTCTTAGGCACGACGGAGAGCAGGTAACCTGCGGAAAAATAACTGTAATGCAAAGCCTTTCAGGGCATATTGCTTTAGTGAAGTCGATAGATTCTTCTGACACTTACGGAAACAAAACATGTCTAAATGTGGAATCAAAATGGACTTTAAGATACGGTCTGCTCCTGAAGCTTACTATATCAGTGTGTCTGTATTGATTTGGGCTGACTGGGCATCTTTTCACTTCCGGTTTCGCAGACTCCTGTGTCCATATACTTAAAACTCAGTCCTGGAGAAAACAAGCAGCTCTCCTGCTTTTTGCAAGACCATGACATCACTCCAAAGCTGCTCTATATTTAGCTGCTCAACACCGTTGAGCCTCACAACTCTAGGCCTGGCTGCCTCCTCCCTCTCCTTACGTTCTCGCTTCGCCTCAGATGGCTCATCCCTCACTGAGAGGAGAAGGGGAGGGGAAAAAACGTCCACTTATTAAAGGACAAGGGGAAAGAGTCTGTGAGTTGCAAGGAGAGAGGTGAGTGAAAGGGATGAGCTATGGTACCATAAATAACGGCAACCTCCATAAACCAGCTAGCCTTTGAACAGCTCGCACCCTCCCTCCTCTGCTCTCTCACGCAATTTCATCATTTTGCCAAGCCGCATGAGTGCAGCTCAGCATGGATGACGGCTCTGCATTGCAATGCTTCACCTGCCCAACCAGGGAACAAGACAAGGAGGGGTGGAGCAAAGAATCAGAGAATGCTAGGCCTAAAGTGTCACGGTCAGCAGCTGTGCACAGAGAGGCTTTTTACTGCCATTCCTCCATGTTCCAACCAGACTCTAGCATGCTATTACAGAATGAGGCGATGCAGGTCTGAGCAAAACATCTGGTGGAAAGGTTAGGACCGGTTGTTCTTCAATCTCCTGGAAAATTATAGCATGAAAGGCATGAAACATGGCCCCTCCATAGTGTAATCAACTCATATTTATTCAACTAATGGCAGTTTTCCACTGCATGTTACGGTTCGACTCTACTCGCTTTACTTTTCTGAGCTTGCTTTTCCACTGCTGTTTAGCTTTTCAGTATCATCCTGTACGATGAGGTGCACATCGCCGGAAACACATCAAAAAGGTCAAAGACGTCCATCTAGTGCGTGTTTACATACACCAACAACAAAAAATAGCACAGATGGGCGAAAGAACAGTTTGCTCAACTGTTTATGCACAAAACAACAAGCAGCAGCATCTGATGAAACCGCAGCTTCTCTTCAGAGATTAAACTTGACAGAGCTTCTATTAAAAGTGGTGCCAGAGACATGACAACAATCAAAGATGTCTGTTAAGTGCAAGCTTATAAACAAAAATAAGGAACAGTGTTCAGGAATAGTGTGGCCACAGTAGGCCTATGCGCCCTGCTCTCTCACTCTCTCTTTACGAACTGAGCCCCAGTGGGCGGGACCAAGGGTGCGATGATTTTAAGGAGGCGCTGATGTTGTTGCTGTAGAGGTGGTCATGAATTAATGAGGACCCCTAGTGACGTGGGGAAGTACAGAACAGGGCGTTTTGGCAGCTTGGTTTCAATAAATGCTTTTATTGCATAGGGGAATAAGTTTGGAGTTCTGAAATGTACAGTATGTTTTTATAATAGAAAGACCTTGTATATGTCAAAATAAAGGAAAATTTGGATCCTCATGACATGATCAAATAGTCATCTCTTTTAATTCTGAAGTACCATGATACGTGTAAAGAACCACAGAATTTATGGCAACATTTTTAGCCACTGTCATGTAATTAACCAACTGAATGGCAAATATTTCCCTAATTTTAAACAATCCCACTGGTTAACAAACAGCAGTAAAGAGTGGCAGGAGTGTTTTTGAGTGATACCAGTGGCATAGGAATGAATGAATGATGTATCCCATGGTGTAGACTAAGAGACAACAAACTAGCTCTGAACATGAGCTTTGACTAAAGGGGCTTTTCCACTGCATGTTATGGTTCGACTCGACTCTGCTCGCTTTACTTTTCTGAGCTTGCTTTTCCACTGCAGTTTAGTGCCCCTCAACGTGGGTGGGATTATAGGCTGATCGACATAGCTGCGCCGCCTCTACTGCCGTGACATCATCTTAAATGCGACACAAAACAATACACAATAACACGTCCGCCTGGTTGTTTTAGAAGCAAGCTTTCCAGTAGCTGGACAACTAAATAAAGTTTTTTTTTACTTTTCCCTACACTGTTGGTAGGTCCGGTTGTAGCTGTGTGCAGCCAACAGCTGAGACAATTCCTGAAAGACTTTTTTGTTTCGTTCGTCGCTAATGAGAGGAATGTCTGCACCTCGTTTATTAACCACGGCATGGTTTTGCGCACAGCCATTTCTTTATACAATTCGAAAGTCGTGTGAACAAATGATACTGCTATCGCTGTTGCCAACTTAAAAACTATCGTGTTGATGTCTCGTGTCGCAAATCCAGTGACGCTGCTAGTGAAGATTCTCTCTGACCAATCAGTGATCTGCAGGGTTTTGACGTCACATTTAATATGGGCTTGGCTCGCTTGGAACCTCGATCGAGGTGGTACTAAAAAAAGGTACCAGGTACTATCCACAGTGGAAACCCCCCCAAAAAGCGATCCGAGTCGAGTCGTACCGTGCAGTGGAAAAGCCCCATAACTGTTCATACCCTTACTTCAGCACATTACATACTTTGAACATCTGTATATAGCATACATCTTTCAGCAAGTGATCTCTAGTCTCAACTGCAGTTTTCAGAAGCGTGTCCTAGCAAAGGGCACCATGGAGGCACCATTTTTCATTACAGTCAGCTCAGGATATGTTGTCAATTTTTTCCAGGGCAGGTAGTATGGAGTATAAATGTATAATATCAGAGATTTACATAGTATACTGGCCACAACATGAAAATAAATACTGGCTTAGCATACCAGCCAGAATTTTAGCCATAGTTCGTGCGGATAATTGTGTGGACAGTCTGAGCAAAGTGCACAGAAAAGTAGGAATGAACAGCACTGTACTGTTTGTCCAGTAGTTCAGTTGGCTCCCATGACGTGGCGTAATCCACAGGGCCCAAACCACCTTGCCTTTGCCACAGCTTTGGCAAACACAGGAAAAGCAGGGCAGCTGGGATCTCACTAAAGGTCACAGCACTGGAAAAACTCAACTGGACTGAGAAGCTGGAAAGCTAATCTGGAGGATACAGACGTAGCTTTTTATTTCTCTCTGACCACAGCACGTTACAGGTAACAGAGATGCATGAAAAACAGGAGTTTGTACAAACGGCCACTTCAGCCCTCAGTACACTGAATAAGGTGTCAGAGAAAGGCTAGTGCCGATGGGTAATGAAAGCATGCTGCATCTACTGAAATGCATCAAATCTTAGTATTTCAACAGCTAACAAATACTGTGATGACTATGGGACAAGGATAAATCAATGGGGTTTTTTTTTTAATTCAGGCAAAGATTCAGTATTTCTGCTGATGTTTTTGTAAAACGAAGGGGGAAAAGGTGAGGACATAACAGATCAATACAGCAATGACTGCTTACACTGAATGCATGCCATCTTCACTCTTTCACAGAGAGAAATCCAAAGCATTCTGATCAGTACCTGTGCAATTCCATACTATTGCCTGTTATTTCCATAAGGTCACAGGCAGATGTGCTACGCTGCTGTATTAGGTGTGTGTGTGTGTATCTAAGTGGGGGCAGGTGAACAGTAGATCAGACACATCTCATTCCCCATCAAGTAGTGTACTGAAGCTTGCTTCTCTGCCCCCCATGCAAATTGTGCAGTCCAACAAGCTGTTGCCAAGGCAACTGCAATAGGCCGGCCCCATCTCATACGAATCTGAAAACCCTTGACATTTTCAAAACAGCGAACAAGGATGATTTTCAGTGTTCAACATAAAACAAGCCTGTTGACTAATCACAAATTGGACATGCAAAGCTTATATAAGAGAATAAGCTTAAATAGAGAAAAAATTGGAAACTGACTTTAAGTTAAACTCAATATACAGTATGTGAGGCATAATGTTATTTACCACAAACAAATAATTGTGACTCGCTCCTCGTTTTTATGCATGAAGCGGTTACAGCAGTTTGAAAAATGTAGCCACAAGATGTAAACATTATACATGTTAACATGGTTTTAGTGTGATAAAATCACTTACTAACTTTACCTGTTGTTGTAATACTAGATATTACACAGATAAGGTCAGAAAGCGATTTTATCACAAAAATGATGTAACATGAATACTGTTCGTCTTGTTGCTATACTTTAGCAATGTATATTTTAATGTACTGACCCCCTTATTCACTTTCATTATAATTGGCATATTATTCTTTTTTATATATAAATGAGAGATGTTAATTTTTTAGCTCACCCAAAATAATAATAATAATAAAAAAAATCCTGTCATTATTTTATCACCATCATGTTGTATAATATAAACCTTGCATGCTTTTTCCCCTTATGGATTTATTTAGCATAAATTACTTGTTACAAACTATGTACTTTCAAAATATTTTGGGAGCTTGACAGTCTAGGTCACCATCCACTCGTATTGTACAGCAAAGGGAAACCCTAGACATTCCAATGAATAACGCTTACAGGTTTCGACATAAATGGGTGTAGATAATTACAGAATTTCCATTTTTGATTCAACTAAAACCACCCTGGCACCCAGTTTGTATGCTGATGAAAAAAGTATTCTTACCGCTTGTTTATGCCAATTAAATTAAGCAGGATGTATATTCTTACCCTTATCATCTAGGGAGCACAATGGCCATCACCGTAAACACAAGAGGTGCAATGGGAACACAATAACTCTGCTGAGAGCCTCATACAGTTGTAGTTATTGTAAAAATGGCAACACAAACACCAAGACAAAATGTTGCAGCAGCTGGCAAAACTGAAGACATGCTAACCTAGAAATGAGGTTTGTTTACTTCCCAACTGAGCCCTTTAGAATATAAAACCCCCAAAAGCAACAGCAGACAGCCAGATATTAGAAGATGGAGCTTTTTTTAATGAAGAGAGAACAAACCATGAATGAGCGAGTCCATCGCTGTAAAATATAACAAGCTTAAGTCCTTGTACAGAAATAGCTTGCATTTAATGACCTGCTCATGAGTAGTGGTCGACCGATAAATCAGCCAATCTTTGGCATTTTAAAATTATCAGCATGGGCTGATAAATGTCCCCATTTAGCCGATTAGTTTAGCTGTTTGCAACGGCGCTGAGAACCACATTTTGCACAAGGAGGACCCATCAAAAACATGTGAATGACCGATTTCTTTTCTGTTATGTGCCATGGTGCTACCCCAATAACAGACGGATTTGCTCTAGTCTCATTCCACCAGTCCCAAATCCTGAGCAGACGCAAATGGGCTCATGATGTGGAGTGCTCATGTGTATTATTCTCCCCATCACTCCTCAACATTTCCCTGTAATATTTAACTGTCTTGTCTAATGTTAGCAATAAGGCTTCTATCATATATTGCCTGCTAATACGCAGATGTTTCATTGAAAGTCAACAAATATTTTTTTTCCCAAAGATTTAATTTACTAACCTCACAAAAAATGTGCTAATCCAGCAACTTCTTCCGTGACACTCACAGAAGGCTAGCACGGCTTGGTCAACGTCTCAGAGCAGTTCCCGTACATTGTGGGTTCACTCAAAAATCAATACCGCTACATTTTTTATACAAATCTAAAAACTCCACACAGTAAGACTATCACAGAAAAGGAGGAGATGAAAGCATTTCACCACACTTGTAACGAGGAGACTGTAAACGGTCACTGCACTTTAATGTTTACGTCAAAATAAAAGCTTTAGGTGAAGTTTAAGTAAATACAACAGAAATGCATTGTATAAAACAAATCTAACCCTCACAATAATAGCAAAAATAGTTTAGCATTAAATTATAATAATAAACTTGACTGGTCCCACTTTAACAATTCAGTATTCTAACAACATTATACCTTATATTACATTACATTATACACTATCACAACATACCACAGTTTGTTTGTGTTTGCCTGCCCTTGAGATCAATAGACTGTGAAACGACTATGTTAAGTTATAAGTACCGATAATAACGGATTATTTCACAGACATAAATCCTTTAGTTTACTCGCTACTCAGTGCCACCAACCAAACTCACCTTGAAAATTGTAATCTTTCAAAAGATTTGATGCAACTAACATAGCAAACTCTGTCAAATCTTATGATTGTCTTTCTTAAAAGCACGTGTCTCAAAAGTTAGTATCTTGTAAATAGTGTTGCACCAATCAAGACATTTGAGGAAGATAGCATTTTTTTTTTAACACTTAGATCGGTCGGTACGGTGACAAATATTGAATCTCTGATTTAAACAGGGGTTCTCACAAAATAGTGCTTGGATGAATGACTGATGAGAGATTGAGTGCACCTGGAGTGGAGAGCGTGCATGTTGGATAGTGAAACCAAAAGCATGCATAATCACTCAAACTCTCCCTTTCGCTCCACTCACCATATGACTGTCATGACTTAAGTTACATCATGTATACTCTTTGTATTCACATCTTAATTGTTTGCGGTTTTCATTCTTTTTTTTTACATCTGTTTGCAGCATATTTCTCCTCTCTGTGTCTAACTGCTGGGCTACAGATAAAAAACAAAATGGGCTCCTAAACAGAAACATTAATGATCCAAATGGCTGTTTTTAGTAGCCAAATCACAGAATTGCTCGATTTAGATAACCCATTAATCGAAGGATTAAAAAAACAGCATATAGAGTTGAGAAGACAAGTCTGTTGCTTTTGTCTCATAAATGTTATATAATGAGATAATATATATTTTTAATTTAGTAATGCTCTTCAGAATCTACATTGCACATATTTACATAAAGTTTAGTATGCATATAGCAGTGTGTTGTCTTCTTGAGCATCAATTAATGTTTGCACCTTGTGTAATAGTTGTGCAAGTCCCTACATTGTGTCAAAAGCTTGATTTTACATATACACATATCAGTCACAACATTAAAACCACCTGCCTAACATTGCGTAGGTCCCCTTCATGCCACCAAAACAACGCCATTCTGAGATTATATTCTTCAAATCACAATTGTACAAAGCAGTTATCGGAGTTAACTCTGTCAGCTCAAACCAGTTTGGCCATTCTCCGTTGACCTCCCTCATCGACAAGGCATTTCCGTCCACATAACTGCCCCTTACTGAATGATTTATCATTTTTTTAGTAAATTCTAGAGGTTGCTGTGAGTGAAAATCCCAGGAGATCAGCAGTTTCAGAAATACTCAAACCAGCCCATCAGGCACCAACAATCATAACACATAACTGATATTAAAAAAAAATTCCCCATTCTGATGGTTGATATGAACATTAGATGAAGCTCCTGACCAGTATCCGCTTGATTTTATGCACTGCTGCCACATGATTAGCTGATTAGATAATCGCATGGATAATTGTTGGTGCCAGACGGGATGGTTTGAGAACTTCTGTACCGGCTGATATCCTGGGATAACTCGCCCACCAGTGGCCGCAGTGTCAGGCTTCCAGGGATAAGCAAGCACTCATTCATTAGAGTGGCAGTATGAGATTTCCTGGGTGCAGCGATAAAAAAATAAAAAAATAAAAACCTGAACTGGACCTGATTATAGGCACGATCAGCCAATCTCAAATTTACGAAGAAGATTGGCTGATTTAGATTGGTGGTCGATTGATCGGTGCACCCCTATGGTAAAGATCTGTACACTTTCACTAATGCACTTTGTGTAAAGCTAGCTAATCAGATTTTGACAAATTTTGAAAATGCCTGCCATTTAATTGTGTTAAATGCATCAGATGGTCCGTGAACAGATTGTAGGCGGCCTGTGGACGGGTTGTCTGAGTTTAAGACTAAACAGATATCAACTGAAGAGAAAACTCTTGAAAAACAAGCTAGCCTTGATAAACTGACTACAGCTGAATGCCATGCATGCATAATCCATCTGGTCATCTAATGGTTAGACGGAGACCTGGAGAAGCCTTCAAGCCACAGTGTCTTGCACCCACTATGAAATTTGGTGGAGGATCGGTGATGATTTGAGGGTGCTTCAGCAAGGCTATAATCGGGCTATAATAGTCTTTGTGAAGGTTGCATGAATCAAGTCACGCACAAGGTTATCCAGGAAGAAAACTTGCCTCCTGCTCTGACAATGTTCGCCAACTCTGAGGATTGTTTTTTCCAGAAGGACAATGCTCCATGCCACACAGCGAGGTCAATCAAGGTGTGGCTGGAAATGTCAGAACAATAGTACAGAGTATGAGTTATTTCAGCTTTTATTTCTTTCATCACATTCCCAGTGGGTCAGAAGATTACAGGCACTTTGTTAGTATTTGGTAGCATTGCCTTAAAATTGTTTAACTTGGGTGAAACATTTTGGATAGCCTTCCACAAGCTTCTCACAATAAGCTGCTGAAATTTTGGCCCATTCCTCCAGACAGAACTGGTGAAACCGAGTCAGGTTTTTAGGCCTCCTTGCGCAAACACACTTTTTCAGTTCTGCCCACATATTTTCTATCGGATTGAGGACAGGGCTTTGTGATGGCCACTCTAATACCTTGACTTTGTTGTCCTTAAGCCATTTTGCCACAACTTTGGAGGTGTGCTTGGGGTCATTATCAATTTGGAAGACCCATTTGCAATCAAGCTTTAACTTCAAGACTGATGTCTTGAGATGTTGCTTCAATATCTCCGCAATATTTTCCTTCCTCGTGATGCCATCTATTTTGTGAAGTGCGCAGAATGCGCTTCCTTCCTGAGCGGTATGATGGCTGCATGGTCCCATAGTTTTTATACTTTCATACTATTGTTTGTACAGATGAACGTGGTACCTACAGGCATTTGGATATTGCTCCCAAGGATGAACCAAACTTGTGGAGGTCCAACGTTACTGAAGGTAGGACTTAAAATACATCCACAGGTACACCTCCAATTCAGTACACCTCCTATCAGAAGCTAATTGGCTAATTGTCTAAAGGCTTGACATCGTTTTCTGAAATTTCCCAAGCTTCTTAAAGGCACAGTTAACTTAATGTATGTAAACTTCTGACCCACAGGAATACTTGTGTCATACACGAAGTAGACTTGCCAAAACTATAGTTTGCTAATATGAAATCTGTGGCGTGGTTAAAAAAATGTGTTTTAATGACATAAAATATAATAACCTAAGTGTATGTAAACTTCTGACTTCAACTGTAACTGCTCTGTACAATTGTGATGATATGAATATAATCTCACAGTGCTATTCTGAGATGTTGTGGCTGATCGGTGTATAAATATAAAATAAAAAAACAAACCAAATAGCCCAATTTTCATTATTTCCAATTGTTATTCTCTTTAGACTCTCACTACTGTAACACAGGGTTCCCACCTTTTTTAACAAATACATTTCATTCACTTTTTACAGATTTAAAAAAATGTGATTCAGACTGATGTGCACGAAAAATTCGGACAGATATGTGAACTATTTCTACTTATTTTATGATCTTGTTTCAATATTTTAGAACATAGAAAAACTAGGAAAAGTTACATTATTTAGAAATGTCTGTGCCTTTTCAATGACTTCTAAAATTCAATTTCTTTTCCAGGCTTAGAAAACTATAAAAAAATTCCCTGATAGGTTTGTCATGACTGTGGGAACTCTGTGTACTGTAAATTACAGCAATTGGATATAGTAAAGAAAAAAGGCTGTATTTATTTTAATCAAAATAAAATACGAATTTCTTTCTTTTGAGTTTGGGGTGAAATATGACCCAAACAGTATCTTGACAAGTGTTGAGAGATTCATACTATACGAGTTTCAAAATCCATGTACTCTTGTCCTACTCTCATCCTCTCTCTCACCCCCACCCCTCCCCTCCCCTCCCGCTTTTATGATAATGATATTATTGATCTCCCAACCATTCACATCACATCCAGTCTGTATAATATTCAACCCTCCCATCTCAATTCCCCTGGTAGATCCAGCAGAAGAGCAGGCAGCATTTCTAACCCATCAAACATGGCATGATAATGGAAGATGATCTGATGGGTGTGTGCCGAAGGTCTAGTGCGGTTTTTGGGACAGCAGAGGGCAAGGGCTGTGTGCTGGTGAGCGCTGGGTCTCCTCTATTAACATGCAGCATGCATTCCCTGCTGAGAGGAAATATTCATGATGCAAGCTCATGTCTTTCAATCGACAGGCACTTTCATCCTGATCAGCACTGTGGCTCTGAGAGCACAAGCAGCTCTGGCACAGGAAGAAACGCCCAGATTAGACTGGCATTTCACTTTAGCTGATATAGTCATAAGAGCAGCAAGAGGATGACAGAGGAAGAGAAAGAGAGAGAGCAAAAGACTGGCATCAGCTTCAGGGAAGGTGGTACAAGGAGAATATGCAATGAAGGATAAGAGGGAAACTTGATGGATAAAACAGAAAGGGAAAGAGAAAGTGATACAGGAGGAATGGGTGGGTGAAAAGTTACAGTATGTTGTGCATCTCTGCTTCCTCAGCACTTTCTTCACAGCACACGCACTCATTTAACAGTCCTAATAGCATTGATATTAATGATTAAGTCTGGCCAGTGCTTGATCCGCTGATGGTGAAGGTCTTACGCTGTGTCCTAACTATGCACCACGTGGTAACTTTCCAGCATAAATTATTTTTTCTGTCCTCAATGAAAGCACATCCCATCATATTTATGTTTAAAGTGATATCTCAGTGGGCGGGACTACCCAGTGACAACGAAAACATTGGTTGAATTTTGTGATAAGTCACTGTATAGTGATTAGTCGATTGTAAAACTGACCATTGCCCCAGACAACCGCTTTCCTACTTAGCTGTGCTTGTCTGTCTTGTCACAAAATTAAGTATTTCAACTCAGTATGTCTACTTATTTATTTGGTAAATGGCCATCTAAAATAAGTGGCATTAACAGTTAACAGTGGCAATCTGTTGGGGTTTATTTTGCACTAATGGCTGACTGTACATTACCTCTTACATGTGCATAGCAAAGTTGTGCTTACTCTTTATAAAGGGACAGGCTAAAGTAAAATAAGGCCTTGTGTGTGTACAATGGTATTGTTGTGAAAAGAAAAAGCTGTGTCCAGTTGTGTTCATATCCTCATCTCTCGGTCACATGGGTTAAGAGCGCATGGGCATTCTGACAGGCAGAAATCGAATACCAGTCATGGGTTTAGCGTATGGGCTCTATCATGCTTGCATTTTAATAGGACTTGCTTTTTCAAACTGTTCTCTGCTTCCAAATCCCACTCAAGTTCTTATTCCCGTTGGCCACAGTGAGACAGGAAAAGGGAGGAATGGGGGGTGGGCTTGGGGGATGGAGGAAACCCAGTAATAAATCTGGCTGATGCAATCTAATGGAACATTATATTAGGACGGTCTCAGTGCTCAGTAAATAATGGAGTTCTTACAGTCAGGAGAGATAATGCGATCACCCTCGGGACAGAGAGTGAGAGAGAGAGAGAAAGATTGAAAGAGAGATAGACAGAAAGATAGAAACACCATTAGGGCTGATCAGTGGATACCCCGCAGTGCAGGGTGGACGGATGAAAGTTAGTTGAGCCACGATACTCTGGCGACATGGGTGGCACAAGAGAGGTGTCTGGGCTTCAATATCTGACTGAGTATGAGAGTTCACAGTCAAGGCTCGGACAGAGAGAAAATGTGCACAATAAGATTAAGAGCAGGGAACTGCAGTCACAGTTATGACAGTTAAAGCGCTGTCAAACTGATCTCTAGAATAACTTTCAGCGTGTTACTGACTTATATTAAAAAGACCTCTTCTTATTATGACAAGACAGAACTGTTATACGAACACAATTGCTATATTTTGTTATGTGAACACCTACACTGAAAAAAGAAAGTGTTTGTGTAATAGAGCACAACTGTGCCCGCTAGGGCTGCACGATTTGGGGAAAATGTCATATTTAGATTATTGAGGTTAATATTGCGATATGCGATTGCAATATAATAAACAAACAGTATCATGAGTCAACTTGCTTGGTTATCAAAGAAAAAGCACAACTAGATTACTGATGATGCTGAAATGTGTATTTCTCAACTCAAAACATACAAACTAGCAACAACAACTATAAATGCACTGTGTTTTAAAATTTTTACAAAATTATATAATATATTTGCATTACAATATCACACCTAAATAAAATGGAACAATAAATACGAATATACAAATTTTCATGAAAATAAAATTGTCCAAACAAACAGGGACATTTAAGTAGGATGTAAAATGTACTTTCTATAAACTCTTTTGAAAAGGAAACTGGATATAAAAGTGTGGTTCACTCAAACCACTAAAACTATTATATAATAGAAACACCATTATATATATATATACATATACATATACATATACACACACGTTTTTCCACACATTTTAATGTTATGTTTCATATAAGATTGAAGTTATGATGATTTCATCAATGATGCAACACGTTGCAAGCAGCAGACAGCGGGGGTGAGAGACGAGCGTCTCTTCCGTGACTGTTGAAGCGGCTCTGACCGCACAGAGAATGACAGTTTTGGAGTTTGTGCTTATTTATGTCACACTCCCGTATTATATTAACTTTAATTATTGATGAAATAAAGATATATCGACAAGCCGTGATCTGTGTTTGTGTGTTATTTTTTCTGATCACCAGTTCAGTGTCGGTCTGCTCGGCATCCATCTTCACCTGATTTCCACGCTGACCACACGTGCCACTCCCTAAACTGAGACTGACTGGTCATCTTTTTATTAGCGGTGTAGAAAATGGGCAAACAGCTCTCAGAGAGAATGGGCTGTCACGTCCACACATGCACTTATTTATTTAATAAAATTGCAGCATTTGCCGTCATATAATCACACAGGCTGACATCGCGATTGCGATATGATTAATTGTGCGGCACTAGTGCCCGCCCAACTTTCCTTTCAGCCATCTTTGTTCCAAAAGTGTTTTCCCCATTTATTTTTTCCATTACAATTTTATAAAATTCTTCATAAAAGCAATCAAAACCAAGAGTCAAACCAACAAGCTCCGAGTCCAATCACAACATTAGAAACTTTAATTTGAAACAAAAAGGTACATGACTGTGTGCTTAATGCTGTTAATGAGGGAAATAACTACCATGAAGCACTGCGAGAGATTTAATCAAAATGAATAATAATGGAAAAAATGAACTACATATGAACTAGAACTACTGCATTGACTTGCTTTCCCAAACCATCAGATTTACAATTTTTGCCTGGTGAACCATAAAACTAATGGGACCAAAGTCATATCTAGAAGAATATAATTGAATCTCAAAGAAAACTGAGGGTGGGCTCTTTTGACTTAAAGCAACCACCCAGAAGATGATAGTAACCACATAGTAATATGCTAAAACCCCACACAGAGTACCCTAGTTACATCATAGCAACGTGCTAAAAACACTCAGAACACTCTAGCAATACATCATAAACTAAAAATGCCTTGGCACACCACAGCAAATCACATACATAGCAGTGTACTAAAAACACCTTAGCAAACACAGAACACCCTGGCATTGTGGTGGTGAGGTTTGCATGGGCAAACACCATTCGCATTTTCTTCTGAAAATGTACAAATCTATTTTAACCATTAAACAGTGCTAGAAATTATTTTCTTGATAAACCATCAAAAAAGAGGTAAAGATCTCACTGAAGAATTGTAGACATTTACAGATGGGTTGCATAGAGAAAGTTAAAAACAGCAATAGAATAAAGCTATGCAGTGATTATAGCAACTGTAATAACACAGAAAACATCTCTTAGGGTAAAGTAGAGGGAGGGAGAGCGAGAGAGAAGAGAGATAATGAAAGAAATGTGATGATCGCCATGCTATTTCAGTACAAAAATAGGCTATAGGCAACATGGGTGCTGTGACTCACAGAATGCCTCGTGAAAAACAGTAGAATGTGGCGCTCTCTGAACCCAGAACGCTGTGAAATGACAGGAACAACAAATTCCTTTTAATCAAATGAGACAAATTAGATAGAAATGGTTGGAAAAAAACTTGGCTCAAGAAGCTTTCTTGAACCAAGATCATTTCAGACTTAAAAAGACTTTAAAATCTATTCAAACAGAACTCAACTAGATCAAGAGTGCCATTAATGTTCTAGTATGATGGCAGATGTATGCAACAAATCAAAACATGTTGTACAGCAAACCACTGAATTCTCTTTGGTTGGGTTTCTCTGACTGCTCTCAGCACTAAGTCCAAGTCAAACAAGAGCTGGTGACAAGGGTAGCAAACCCTTTCCAAGCTTGACACTGTAGGTGTCTGGCAAACTCTGCTGCAGAGTGGCAGACAATTTAATCTGCAAAGTAAACCGCACAAAGAGAAAGCTTTCAATCTTGGTCTTGTGTAAGCAGTTCCACCAGTGGCTGACCCTGCTGGGTCACTCATTTTAACATAATTTGTAATCCAGTTCTGCAAGACGCCATCTGTCATAAAAACGGCGAGATCCGTCTCGCTTTTGTTCCTTACATTCCCGTTGGGGTGGCATAATGCCAAGAACGTCTTACCACTGAGTTCTGTAGTTACGACAATAAAAGAAATAAGTCGGATGCTTGCTAAACACGAAATGTGCTTTTCTTTAGAGGTCTGTATCTTTAATTTGATTTGTTTACATCAGCAGCCAACATTTCAGTAGTCGGTACCAATACCAGTGAAATTTCACGGTACTCGATACCATTTTCAGTACCAAAGCAAAACACAAAAACAGGTTACTAAACAACACTCTTAATAACAAAGTTAACAAAACATTAGCAGCAGAACTAAGAACAGAAATATGCCATTGAGCAACACTTTAATTTTAATATATCATTTTTTTAATTATAACAAAACTGAACAATGTATGCTTAAAGTATTTTTGAACACTTGTATAAGATTTGCTTCAACTTTTGCAACTTGAATGAATGAATAAAATACAATTTCCAAACTAAATGTGCAAAGTGCTCTCTTATTAATAAAGCTGCATTTTGCATTTTGCAACTCATTGAAGAGGCACCGACCACACAGAGAAATGCCAGTTTGTAGTTTATAGTTATTAACATGACCTGCTTCTGTATTATTTGAACTTTAATAAAGCTATAATGCATTAAATTTGACTGCATTTAAGATGTAACGCCGGGATATTTCCTTTAAAGAGCTCCGCCTCCGCTTATTCCACAACGGTACATGCTTCTGAATGTACTTTTATAATTCCCTAATACTTTGGGATCTACATAAACTGTGAAAGTTTGGAGTGCATCTGGACTGATCTGTGTAATTCTTCCTCCATCAGGTGTGAACTGCTGCTCTCACGCGTTATTGTGATTTCATGTTACGTTAAATGCGATCAAACGACTATTCAACAACGAACATTTTTCTCGTCAATTTTGTATTTTCAACTATGTCGATAATGTCGACTAAACGTTTCAGCCCTAATGCAAATGATAATATGCTTTTAAACTCACCTGCTTTAGTTGCTTGAATAAATCCGGGTGTCTATCATGTGCTTCATTAAGTTTGATGTGTTTCCTGCTTTCGTCAGAAAATTGCGAAAGCAGCTTTTACAAATAGGTATTTGCTGATCTATGATGTTTCCCTAACCTATGAATTTCCAAACCTGGCTTTTTCCACTTTTCTTTTCGACATGATTCAGTTGAGGCTCCGCAGCAGCAGCTACTTTGCTTGTCGTCATCTTTTGCTTGTTGTGAGCATTCGAAACTTCCCGACTCTGCATGTCGGTACCCCGATACCTACAGAAATTCTGGAATCATAAATACATTTTTTTTTGAGTACCAACTTTGTACCGGAGTACCGGTATTTTTCACTAGTACCAAGTAACTCCATTTACTCGCCATAGCCAATTTTCACTCATATTTGGCACTGAGCAAGTGTTAATTTTTGACCCTGGAAAATATCATTATTTTGATAATCGACTAATCTAACAATTATTAGAACGATTATTTGACTATTCGTCGATTATTGAAACTATTAACTGACTTTTCATCTTGTGCCTCAACTTAAAAGTTTGTATTAAAAGTAAATACTACAATAAAGAGGACAAAAATCAACTTTTAAAAATACCTCTAAATGACATTCACTGAATTGCAAGGGAAAAAAATACATGGATTTTTATTAAGTTTAATTAGTTAATAAATCCACTACAAACATTCCTATTGTTATCAAGAATTTTTATTTTGTTTTCCACTTAAAATGATCTAATATATGGAATATGTATATAAACATATAAGATATTTAGACTTGCTTTCAGAGAATGTATCTTGAGTATGTGTATTTTGCATAAATTGTATTTTTTTCGCATATTTCTGCCCGTGCAGTATAGACAAAATATACTTGTATTCAATATATATACTCTTTGAAAGCAAGTCTAAATATATTATATGTTGCTTCTCAGGTAAATGTATCTAGTTTTAAGGATTTTTTTTTATATTTAAAAATGTTAAATATATATTTAATATTCTATTCGACAAAAATGTCTTCTGCAGTACAGCTCCTCATGTAAATGTACATAAGGAATTTTAGATATTTATATAGGAAAACAAACCAAGAAAGACAAAATCAATGATGCAGTTTTTTCCATTGTATAATGTGCCAAGTCGACTACACTTTTTCCCCTTTTTGTTCACTTCGATCCACACGTGACACTGGGTAAGAGCCGTTTACTCCCACATCTGGGCCTGAAAAGCCCCACTGCAGTTACAATGAGATTTAGGAAGGGTGTAAAACTTCTCAGACCATCACTGAAAAGTTAGGGGGACCCAGCGAGAGGTCATGGAAAAGGCCCCTTGTGTCCTGAAAGGTAGCCTGAATGAAATTTTTTACAAGAGCCACACAATAGCAATGCAGAGAAAGCTGCCGTGAACTCCCAGCAGAGTGGCGAACAGAGCAGGAGGGGTGGACGGGGTGATCAACATGACATTGGCCAATCCCTGGATCTCCTTGCAGGACAAAGGTCAGGCTTCTGGGCCTATAATACACAGAGCTTCCTTTCACAGCACACAAAGAGGAAAGCCTGAAAAGAGCCGAGACCAGTCTCCTTCATGACACCCATCTAATTTAGTTCTTCTTCCAGGCTCTCTATTGCTCACTCAGAGACATGACCTCAGGGGAGGCCCACAAGAACAGAAAACAGCCTACGTATAAAGTTCTCTTTACACTACTTTCTCAGCTCGGCTAAATTTCACCACTGTTTCATGTTTACAGCACTGCCAGTCGGCTGAAAATAAAATGCAGAATACCAACGACTACCCAGTGTTACACAATCACAGTGATTTAATTATTGGAGTAAGTCGCTAGATTATTTACATTTACATTTATGCATTTGGCAGACGCTTATTGCAGGGACAATCCCCCGGAGCAACCTGGATTAAGTGTCTTGCTCAAGGACACAATAGTGGTGGCTGTGGGGGTCGAACCAGCGACCTTCTGATTACCAGTTATGTGCTTTAGCCCATATATATATATATATATATATATATAAAAAATCAGTGCTTATTTTTTTAAAAGAACTAATGAAATATTATTCCAGACCACATTTGTGCACCAACTATAAGTGATAATGAATAACTGCAAATCGCTGTCAGTTTATTTTTAATCTCCATGTACAGTATTAGTGAAAATAAATTTGTTTAACCAAGAGTCGAGAATAATAGTGAGTGATATTCCACCAAACCAGTTTAAAATCATAGGAACATTTACAAAATAATATTTTTAATGAGAGCATGATGAGTGAATGTTGCTCATTCAGTGAATCAGTCATCAGATGGCCTATTCCCCTAATCAATTACCCCCAAAAATCTATTAAATCCTCCCCCCAAGGGGGAACTATCTGTGACCTTACTCAGAATTAACTATTGGTTAAGAAGGACCCTAGTGAAACAGCACTCAAACAAAGTGCACAATGATGAGTATCAATAAAATACTATTAGTAAAATAAATAATCACAATATTATCTGCCGGAATATCCCATAGTGCCTCTGCCTACCCATTCTTGTGAACAAGCACACTGCCGTTGGCTGTGCCAGTTTAGGTCACATGACGAGACTTACTTGGCAAGCTGCCAACTGATTTTCCAGGGTGTGGCATGTCTGCACACACAAAAACCAAACCAAACAACCCTCTGTTGACCAGTGTCCTAGCATGGGACAAGAGGAAAAGGGGGAGGGAGTTAACAGGCTTCAACTTTTGGGGTGGCCATACAGTTGAAGTCAGATGTTTGCACACACTTACGTTGGAGTTATCAAAACACATTTTTTAACCACTCCACAGATTTAATATTAGCAAACTATAGTTTAGGCAAGTCGTTTAGGACATCTACTTTGTGGATGACATGAGCAATTTTTCCAACAATTGTTTACAGACAGATTGTTTCACTTTTAATTGACTATCACAATTCCAGTGGGTCAGAAGTTTACATACACTAAGTTAACTGTGCCTTTAAGAAGCTTGGAAAATTCCAGAAAATTATATCAAGACTTTAGACAATTAGCCAATTTGTTTCTGAAAGGAGGTGTACCTGTGGATGTATTTTAAGGCATACCTTCAAACTCAGTGCCTCTGCTTGACATCATGGGAAAATGAAAAGAAATCAGCCAAGACCTCAGAGAAAAAAAAATTGTGGACATCCACAAGTCTGGTTCATCCATTGCAGAAATTCCCAAACACCTGAAGGTACCACGTTCATCTGTACAAACAATAGTACACAAGTATAAATGCCATGGTACCACGCAGCCATCATACCACCCAGGAAGGAGGTGCATTCTGTTGCAAAAAGTGCAAATCAATCTCAGAACAACAGCAAAGGACCTTGTGAAGATGCTGGAGGAAACAGGAAGACATGTATCTATATCCACAGCAAAACGGGACCTATCGACATAACCTGAAAGGCCACTGCTCCAAAACCACCATAAAAAAGCCAGACTACAGTTTGCAAGTGCACATGGGGACAAAGATCTAATGAAACAAATTTTACTGTTTGGACATAATGACCATCTTAATGTTTGGAGGAAAAAGGGCCAAAGAACACCATCCCAACCCTGAAGCATGGGGGTGGCAGCATCATGTTGTGGAGGTGCTTTGCTGAAGGAAGGACCAGTGCACTCCACAAAATAGATGGCATCATGAGGAAGGAAAATATTGTGGATATAATGAAGCAACATCTCAAGACATCAGCCAGGAAGTTAAAGCTTGCTCGCAAATGTGTCTTCCAAATGGACAATGACCCCAAGCACACCTCCAAAGTTGTGGCAAAATGGCTTAAGGACAACAAATTCAAGGTATTGGTGTGGCGATCACAAAGCCCTGTCCTCAATCCGATAGAAGATTTGTGGGCAGAACTGAAAAAGCATGTGCGAGCAAGGAAGCCTAAAAACCTGACTCACCAGTTTCACCAGTTCTGTCTGGAGGAATGGGCCAAAATGCCAGCAACTTACTGTGAGAAACTTGTGAAACGCTACCCAAAATATTTCACCTAAGTTGCACAATTTTAAGGCAATGCTACCAAATACTAACAAAGTGTATGTAAACTTCAGACCCACTGGGAATGTGATGAAAGAAACAAAAGCTGAAATAAATAATTCTCTTTACTATTATTCTGATACTTCACATTCTTAAAATAAAGTAGCGATCCTAACTGAGCAAAGACAGGGAATGTTTTCTACAAAAAAAAACTTTACATTTAAATACATTAAAACTCATGTGTATGTAAACTTGTGACTTCAACTGTATGTCCTACGGCTGGCCCGTCAGAGACCCTGTGCATTAACGTGAACTTTGGACAGGCTAGAGGGAAGCGGGTGGTTGAGTAAGATGGTGGTCTAAGCCTGCTAGGCTGGACAGATGGGGCATGTGTGGCGTGGGAAGGGTTAAGTCTGAGGCGGCCCCATCTGCCGCCTCATCTGTTGTGCAGGCTGGCCACTGCTTGGCTCAAGCAGAGAGAACGGACACTGTCGCACAATGACTTCTCTCTCTATCTCTGAACAGATTATTCCCCCACAATCCTCAAAATCTCCAGACCTATCTCAAACTATTCCTCTCAAACAATGCTCTATTTCCAATGATATAAGGCCCAGTACTGGCGCTTGGCAAAACTGATAAAAAAAAAAAAAAAATAAATAAAAAATAATATATATATATTTATTTATTTATTTTTATTTTTTTTTTCTCAGCCTTTTGACAATACTTAATAATGGGGTGAGTAAAAGATGAGATCATTTTAATTTTGGGGTGAACTATCCCTTTACAAGAGACATTATTCATTGACAAATTGATTGCGTGGATATCCTCTTTTGACACATAGAATGAGTCAAACCAAACTTTTACTCTCAAAACAGTGAATGGATCTCAGTGCTAAACTTCTTCCCCAGTATACTGCCCAATCACTGGTAAGTGAAATCTAAACATTAACCAGCCAGTGGTTAATCATAGAAATAGTATTCGCATAGCACAATATTAGGTTGCAAATGTGAGTGATTTCCTCGAATTTATTTAGAGGATTGAGCAAAGAGTAAAAGATGAGATCTTGGGGTTTAAAAATCAATATTGAGATTGTTCAAATGAAGATTGCGAAGCATTGGAAAATCTATATTTTTACCCAGTACGACTAAAAATAAAATATTTTTCAGCCTTTTGATACCGATCACACAATTTTATGGATTTGTTCTAAAATGGCTTTTGTTTTTAAAATGGTTTTCATTTGAATACTTTAAAATCAACACAGACTTTCATGAACATTTTTAAAGGATGACGCAAACCTATCTTCATAACGGTGCCTAGAATTAATTCAATGAAACTCGGTTCAAAAAACAGAATTTTTAAATCTGAAATGCTATTAAACAATCTGTCTTAAATGCACAAATTTTAGCAAGTCGCAAAAATGTATTAAAATTCACTGAAGAAAAAAAATAATTTGCACAATTTTCTTAAAATGACTCAAACGAAACCAATTAGCAATGCTTTGGTAGATCGTCCAAATGTAAAGGATGACTTTGTTTAGGAAAGAATGTTGTTTACAAAATTGGACAAATTATTAATAAATGACATTATTAACACTGGCAACATAGCAACACCATGCTCTTACAATGTTACCAAAAAAGATGGAACGATAATGGAACATTTGACGAAATCTTCAAAACCTCAATGTGAAAATATTTTGATTAACCATTTTACAAAAAAAAAAAAACATCTAAAAACACTACTGAGTGAGGACTCGATTGTGAATCGTGAACGAGTCAGAATGCACCAATTAAATAAAATGAATCCGACTGTAATTCCAAAATGTAATTACAATAATATTTAAAATGTTGCTGTCACCAGCAAAATCCTCATTAATATTGTGAATATTCTATATTTCACCCAGCACAACCCAGTACATGCACAGAAACGCACACATTCACAGCTTGTGTCAATACTTTCTGTAAAAACACTCTTCTAAAATAATAAAAAAAGACCAGCCGGATTGGTGGAAAAAGCATTAGCAGTTCAAGATGGATGAATTTTGACAAACCAGGAAAAGAAAACAAACAAATGCAGCAATTACAAATCAGAACATAAATTCTTCTCCACAGCAACTCAAGTTCAGGCCTATTCTGTGCTAGTTCTGTCCATCCAGCTGGCAACAATCAAAGCCAGGAACAAGGAGGGGGCACACAAAAAGATGGCTGCTGTCAGTCTGAGCCTTGTGTTATGAGCAACACCTGGATCCGGAGGAGCTTGAACCTTCCCTAGAGTCAAAACACAAGCGAGCACAGTTCTTTCAGCAAGATTCAAGAGAGGTTAGGCACATGCACGCAAAACATGCCCACCTGCTTCAAGAATGCTCTCAGATAAGAGTGGCTTTAAAACATTCAGCAACAGCACAATACACCTCCACTGTAAAGAAAGCTGTACTCTACACATCAGCCAAACTAATGTAGATCAGATAAACAACATAACATCTTCCTTGACGCCTAATAATTTATCTGCTGTAATGTCTTAAGAACTTGCTTTGCATGACGTGATACAGCATCGATAACCGTGTAACCCTATATCTGTGTCCCAAATGGCACACAATACACCATGCACTTACAAAATTACTACTTACTAAACTTAACCGTGTAGTGAATGTATTTTCAAAGTTTAGTATTGTCCCAAATGGAACACTTAATGGTTTGCCACAACACCTAAGCATTCGCCGCTCACAGAAGTGACGTTTCTAGTGTACGGGATGTATTGCCACAAGCTTTTGTGCATTCACGGACCTCAGTTCAACACTTCTATCTTAAACAACGTACACATTCACACAGCGAGGTGTGATAGTAAAGCATTCAACTTATATATGCAAGGTGCTTTCTTCACAGAGGTTTCACTAGCTGCTACATTCTTCATTATTTACAAGTGTTTTGTCAGACGATCTACACAGCCAGGTAACTCCGCCCCTTCAGCTATGTACAGTAAGCCGCGAGCTCTGAGTGCAAGAAGTGTCCAACATTACACAATCTGCTTTTACATTAGACAACTACAAGCACAACAACAACTTCTATTCCCTTTCACACAAATCACAGTTAAAAAGGCAGATTGTAAGTTCATAAACATTTACTTTTCACAATGTTCCTTACATAATGCTAACTTGTGAAATCAGTGTCCAACATTACACACTCCGCTTTGACGTTTAATGCATGCACAATGGTGCATGACTTCTAAGGTGATTCATTTTAATGTTCACATTATATAACTACATTTACAAGCTTTTTTAAGTGCGATCACACTTAGGAGCGTTGCACTTGCGATACAAAGTACCGGGGTGCGAGTACTGAAGAGCACACGAGTCATGATGTAAGCCAAAGGTTTCATAGCACCACAACAAATTGACATGGTTGCTTCAGCAATAGATACTGTTTTTTATTTTAACTTATGACTGTTGTGATATGAGTGGACAAACATGCAATCCACGCTGACATACACTGAAGATACATTTACATTTATGCATTTGGCAGACGCTTTTATCCAAAGTGACTTACAGTGCAGTTATTACAAGGACAATCCCCCCGGAGCAACTTGGATTAAGTGTCTTGCTCAAGGACACAATGGTGGTGGCTGTGTGGAACGAACCAGTGACCTTCTGATTACCAGTTATGTGCTTTAGTCCACTACACCACCACCACTCCATAGGCACATCCACATGACACCAGGGCTGCACGATTTGGACAAAAATTCATATTGCGATTATTTCGAAAAATATTAAGTTTTGAACTGCGATTATGATGGTAATGTTTTCCACATGTTCAACTGCAAAAAGGCTGCTGGGGTTTTCCCATTTGAGCCCTCTTAAAAAGAACCAAACTGAGACCTTTTTTCAGTTCAACCACAAACAAATAAATGTATAAACAGTGAAACAAAGTCTTCTTCATATCCAAATGTTACCATCCACCGTGTACCTGTTTTTGTCCATTTTGTGACAGGATCTCAGCCCACTAATCATCATCATTAGTTTTTGAAACAGTCAACTTGTATGTTAGGGATGCTCCAATCAGGATTTTAACATCCGATACCGATCTCCAATTTTCATCTCATCAATCGATGCTGATCATTTCACTTTTTATCAGCAGCTCTGTCAAAACTGCATGTAAGCTTTCTGCTCAATGTCACTGTTAGCTGAATTTCCCTGTTGGTAAAACCAGTTGTTGCACAAAATATAAATGTTTCTCTTTATTCTAGGCCTTAAAAACTAGTAGGCTTATACAAACTATTCTTTACTGTATATAAGATAGTCCTAAAGAATGAGACTTAATGTCAAACTGAAGTTGAACTGATAACCCATTTAATGTGAAAATATTGGTTATTTTGTCACCATTTCAGTTTAATTATTTCTATTCATTTATTTTATTTTATTACATTTAATTATATTACAGTAACTAAATATTTGATATAGATAATATTATATGTATGTTCCTTCCTTTTCATTTAGTCGGATGTTGGTAATATTAGTTCTGCTTTCACATGTTTCCGTGGGGAGTGTAATAAGGGTGACACGCTCTCTCGTGAGGTAAACAATGACAGGAGAATGAAGAGATGTTTCTGGACTCTACAGGTGTTACTGTTAATGCTGTTTGCTCAGCAATCATTTAATATGTTGTTTGAATTATACCCATCCTGTATTCTGCGTTATTATTATCATACCTGCGCCTTACGGAGACTGAGATGCTGCTACCGCAGATACTAATAAAAAAAAAAAAAAAACGCTTCACGCAGGACGTGCCAGTTTAGTGTAAATAAAGCGTTTAGCGCACGTAAGCAAACGGAACCGAACTCTGAGCACTTCTGTTACTGTAAGCATGAGAGGGATTTGTGGAGCACAGAACCGCTCTGAAAACACTAACAATGCGATCATTTAATATAGACTGGACTGAGCAATACAAATAAACTTTGAAGGGAGCAGACTCGATTTCATTTCGATTAATTGTGCAGCCCTACATGACACACATACATAGTCCAAAGCACAATGAAGATGCACACATCTCGTTTTTCAGTATCATCCTGTACGGAGGTGCACATCGCCGGATACTCATCAAAAAGGTCAAAGACGTCCGTTTAGTGCATGTTTACATATACCAACAACTAAAAATAGCACAGATGGGCGAAAGAACAGTTTGCTCAACTGTTTATGCACAAAACAACAAGCAGCAGCATCTGATGAAACTGCAGCTTCTCTTCAGAGATTAAACTTGACACAGCTTCTTTTAAAAGTGGTGCCAGAGACATGACAGCAGTCAAAGATGTCTGTTTATTGCAAGCTTATATACAAAAATAAGGAACAGTGTTCAGGAATAGTGAGGCCACAGTAGGCCTATGCCCTGCTCTCTCACACTCTCTTTACGAACTGAGCCCCAGTGGGTGGGACCAAAGGTTGCAATGATTTTAAGTATGTTGTTGCTGTAGAGGCGGTCATGAATTAATGAGTGAAAGAGACACCTAACTAGCTCTGAACATGAGCGTTTACTAAAGGGTCTTTTCCACTGAACGTTATGGTTCAACTCTACTCTGCTCGATTTACTTTTCTGAGCTTTCTTTTCCACTGCAGTTTAGTGCAGCCTCAACGTGGGTGGGATTATAGGCTGATCGACATAGTTTCGCCACCTCTACTACCATGACATCATCTTAAACATGACACAAAAACACAACAATGGAGGATATCGAAGGAATGGTGTATTGATTCTCGGCATGTGGCTGTTTTTCACAACAAGATGACAAACTTTGTTTCAAAAGAGGCTGATGGCAACAAAAATACAGCTATAAAAAAAAAAAAAAAAAAAACAGGAGAGTTTGGGATATCATACACCAAAGCGCAGACGAGGACATCACTGTGTTAGCTCGACAACACATGAGCGTAAGCTTACCTGCCATCTGGCTTATAGATTCTATCTGACCAATCAGTGATCTGCAGGGTGTTGACATCACATTTAGCATTGGCTAGGCTCTCTACCAGGTACTATCCACAGTGAAAAACCCCAAAACGTTGAGTCGAACCATGCAGTGGAAAAGCCCAATAATACAAGAATGTTGGGTCATTAAGAGAACTGAAAGGGGATGAAGATCTAAGAGCCACATGGCAAGTACCTACAATATTTGACCAAATTTCCCAAACAGGAAAGCAGACACTTGAAGTAACAAGCTGCTTCTCGCACCATTTCTTGTCTTCACATTGAATCATCAAAAAAAGCAAAAGGTCAGCACCTCAAATGAGAGAAGAGAAAGGCATGTGTGCACACTGAGGGGTTGTTAACAAGGACACTCCATCCCAGGAGTGCTACAGGCTTGCGACCAGATGAGGGACACTTGATAGCAAGGTCACTGCGCTCTGTGCAGGCCAGGGTGGGCTCGGGTTGCCGATCTGCTGGCCTTTCATGCTACAGGCCTGATGGACCTTTTATAGGATTTCAAATGACTGGAAGATTGGTAAAGTTGCAGTTTCCTGAAACCAGAGCATGTCTGACAAACAATGAGAAAATAGGGTTATTATTGCCGGCATTCATAGTCAGATGCTGGAGAATAAGCCTTCATTGGAGTCTGCCTCTACTGAGCAGCAACCCAAAAGTGATCTGCAATTACGGCTCTCAGATAAGGTGCGAGATGTCACGGCCTTGCAACAAAACAGACCATTCTCTCATATTAAATATTGGCGTGAAGAGTTGGGAAGTGTGGTGCTTCTCTAATTTAGGTGTTTAGTTTCTGATGAAGGTCATACTTTCAGGGCTGTTTAACTGTTTCCCAATAACTGATACTGGAGTATTCCCAACACCGCATTTTAGATGTCTCCCTTATTTGACAAACCAAATTCAGGTCAAGAAGCCTCCGCTAACAATCTAATGAGTAGAATTTGCTGAATGTGTCGTGTGTTTAATAGGGACAAATCCAAAATGTGTAGATTTGGGGGTCCTCCTGGAGCAGGAACAGGGGGTGCATAGCATGTAACAGGAGCAGAATGTGGCAGTAGATCCTGTTTGGAACACCAGATCCATTCATACACAGTTCAGTAATGAAACTGAGAAGCAATCACATCCTACATCCAAAGTGCCACCTGAAATTTCCAGGATTCACAACTGAATTTGAAATATATTGATCTGAATGTCTGGTGGACAACTAACATCTTTTTAGGAAATACGTCCATATTGTTATTCACATTTGTGGGAGCTGTCCATCTCTCTCAAATGATAAAAAAACAGTAATAGAGTATAGGTGTCATTGTGTGGTTTGACAGAGGCCACTTTCTGTTAAGAAGAATAAAATGGGATAAAACTCTTGACAAAGCACCTGATAGACCAGCAGATGATGGCCAAAATAAAGTTAAGAATAAAAAAAATTAACAATATCATCTGTAACTATGGTTACAGGCAATGTTCAAGGCTGTTGCAAGAAAATAATTTTACCTTTGGATACCTGTTCAAACTGACAGAATTCGTTCTGCTTTTTATGACAAAGCGCAGCAATACTTGTTCCCAGACATTGTTTCTCATTCATTTCTTCAATAGGGATTTGATCAAATTCTCCATAAAAGATTACCAAACAATGAAACAAGCCAACAAGCTCTGAAGCTAAATCACCCATTATAAACTTTTATTTGAAGCAAAAACAGTTCTTAAAAATCGGACATAGTCATCATGAGCCAGCACAAAAGAAACGGTGGTGAGAAGTCAAAAGTAAGAAGGGAGCAGGGGGAAAACCAAAACATCATTGCGGAATGAAAGAGGGGGTTGGGAGAGCAGGAAACAAAGAAAGGGAGGTTAAGCAGCCGCATACATACAAGCCTAGATTTCTGCTTGCATTCTTCTTCGTTTCTGTCTCAGGATGAAACAAACTTTAATATGGTGACATTTCAGACACAGGCGCCTTTATTAACACAGTATAGAGCGCATATGAGCTCAGCTGACTGGATAAATTATGAGCCACAATGACAAATGGTGAAAGGGAACGGTTCATTTATCTGCTCTCTGTGAACGCCATGCATGCAAACTTAAAACCGCTGCTCTACGGTCAGCTCTGTGCAGCCCCAGCAGTTGACAATTCATACACTTCCTGTTTTAGCGGAGGGAAAGGGACTTCCTCCATTGTACTGTCACAGTAAAGATAAAACACATTACATTTCCAAAGAATCCAATTACTGCTTGCAGATTGAGTTGAAAGGGCGTCTATGGAAAACAATGCAACATCTCTGCAGTTCTCCGTGTCCTTTAATCACCGTGCCGGAGCCTCATTCAGCTGAACCAGCATGCAAAAACCATGACTGCCATGAGGCCCATGGGAGGGCTCTTTTGCTCAGATTAAAACATAAAACTCTAATTTGTTCTATTGGGTTTTGTAGTTCACTGGGCCTCTTGTCTGCCAAGTAGGCTTAGCATTTGTAAGACGCCATGTAAAGGCAAAACACAGTACAGAGTCTGAATCGCAAGACCTGCGGCAGCTCAACCAGGCAAGGGGGAAATCACCTAAAAGTAATTTGCCGGTACCGCCTCAAAATGAAAACCAAAAGTCTCTGAGGCGACACAACCATGCAACTTGAATCCTGCAATGAGTCACCGAGTATTAACAAACCAAATTAGGCTTCAGCCAGGTGTTTGCAAGAAAGAGGCTCGAGGCAAATGTCATCAACTTTTGCTTTATGGACTCTAAATTTACTCCAAGCACAAAAACACAGGCTGAGCGACTCTTGCAGTGCTTTGACATACCAAATCACACCCTTCTCTGCCACACCGCAGCACTCAAACCCCATGTTCCAAACCTCCCAAGAACCATCAGACAGCCATTATTATGAGGGTCTCAAAGAGTTTATGTTCTTTCTTTGAGCAAAAGGACAAATACTGGCTTGCCAACATAGCCATCAAGTCTTGGCAGCACATTCCTTTGGATGTGAGAACAACGTCTCTTAATTTACTAAATGGACACGTCTGCTGTTTTGCCAAATATAAATGAATGATGAGGCAAGTGATTGGTTTAAAGATGCATTTCCTTGCTCATAAGTGTAATCTGGAGGAAGGGGACCATACCTACAACAGACCTCCAGAGCTTAGCAAATATATTCACTTTAGCGCTATATGACTTGATGGAATATGTTTACATCTCACTGACCAGTAATTGTGTAGTTTAGTCGTGAACTGTTCAGCAGCGAGATCCTTTCACAGCGTGTTGAGAGTAAAAGTTGTTCAGTGTAATGTGTGTTCAAGGATGAGATCCACATGACTAATTTGTCATTGAATGCAGTCTCTTTTAACACCCTTTCTGTCACTTCTGTCAGTTGTTGATCAAAAACAACTACAACAAAAAACAACATTTAATTCTAATCATGCATCGTACAGATGAGGTAAAGCCATTCGAGTCCTCTCTAGTTAATATGTGCTCATTTATAAAAGCGCCGTTTACAAAAATTCAGTTTTTTGTTAAAAAAGCTTTTTTAGCATGCGTCAACAAATCAATGTAAATACCTGTAAATAGTACAGATTATGCAATTCAACAATAAATATGTAACAAAAATAATATATGAAATATAATATCCTATTTATTGATTGAATACATTTAAATTAATATTCAAATAGCTAAAATGAGACCAATCATTAAAGTAATAAAATATAATTAGTAAAATTAATATTTTCCTAATGTACATAGTTAAAATGTCCCCTGTATAATTAACAACATTAGCTGAGAGATCATTTCTTTTTTATGTACGCAAAAGGGATATTATGACTGGAATAAACCTATATGAATCGATATTGAATCAAAACGAAATCGGAGAGCTTGCGAATCGGAATCGAATTGAATCAGGAAATCTGTATCAATACCCAGCCCTACACTAGACTAAATGCCAAATACACCCAAAAACGCCTTATCTTTACAGGAAGAGACAGATTACTGCTCATCTCAGTGCTCGATGCCATTGTGGAGGCGGGTAATGATGCAAGTTTTCTGCTTTCTCATCACAGAGCTGGGCCTGTTCGAAGTACACAGATTCTTTCAATAAAACATTAACATGTAAACTGCCAAGAGGGGAATGGGGGGACTTTGGAACAAAGCCTCTATAGTTGTCTCAAGTCTGGCTATGAGAGTTATATAATTTGACTGGCAAGGCCCATTTCCCCGCTGGAGTGCTGCAGACTAATCCCACTAAGGGACGGAGCTGCACTGGAAAGAGTAGAGGAAAATAAAATAAAAAATGCTTGTAATGAGGAGAGGCATGGCAGAGCGCTTCCTTTAATCTGCAGCGGTACCAAACTCCGCCCCTCTTGCAGACAGCAGATAATGCTGCAAATATGATCAGATCTGTGGCAGGTTGTGCACAGGCTCCAATTAGAAATGGAGCTAGAACGGGATACAGAGCATGCCTCTGGTAACCATCAGCACAGTGGTTGGATTTAGAGTAGTTAAAAATAAAATCTGATTCTGATTTACTGCTCTGGGTGCCTGGAAACCATGTGACTGGCATCACATGAGAGGGAGTGAAAGAGGGTGGGGGGTTGGAAACGAGACAAGAGAAAGAAAAAAAGCACGCAGAACACTGTCTGCGTAAAGAGCTTTGTGGTCAGTCTCCTTGATGGTAAGCAGATATAGTCTGATTTCAGAGGCAAACACCAGCAGATCTTTGTGCTCTAGGAATCCATGGGGATGATATGGATGGGGAGAGAATGGAGGAAATTACCAGGGTTTGAGGGTAAAAAAGGAGCTTGACAGCTGCAAAATATCCAAAGAACATTCTGCTAGCCTGAGTGCATTGCATATTTTGCTAAGAGATCATTTAAAAATGAACACTATTCCAACTGTATACCGTATGAGGCTACATACACTGATCAGCCACAAAATTAAACCACCTGCCTAATATCAAGTAGGTCCCCCTTGTGCCGCCAAAACAGCTCTAAACCGTCAAGGCATGGACTCCACAAGACCTCAGAAGGTGTCTTGTGGTATCTGGCCCCAAGATCCAGCAGATCCTTTATGTCCTGCAAGTTGCGAGGTGGGGCCTCAATGAACTGGACTTGTTGGTCCAGCACATCCCTGTAATGCACAATCGGATTGAGTTCTAGGAACTTTGGAGGCCAAGCCCTTTGTAATGTTCCTCAAACCATTTCTGAATTTTTTTGCAGTGTGGCAGGGCATATTATCCTGCTGAAAGAGGCTACTGTCATCAGGCAATACCATTGCCACGAAGGGGAGTATGTGGTCTGCAACAATCTTTAGGTAGGTGGAACATGTTAAAGTATCATCCACATGAATGACAGGACCCAAGGTTTCCCAGCAGAGCATTGGCCAGAGCATCACACTACCTCCACAGGTCTGTCTTCTTCCCATAGTGCATCCTGCTGTCATCTCTTCTCCAGGTAAACGACACACACGCAACAGGCCGTCCACATGATCTAAAAGAAAATGTGATTCATCAGACCAGGTCACCTTCTTCCATTGCACCATGGTCCAGTTCTGACGCTCACGTGTCCATTTTAGGCACTTTCGGCAGTGGACAGGGGTCAGCATGGGAACTGTGACTGGTCTGGGGCTACGCAGCCCCATACGCAGCAAGCTGCGATGTACCGAGTGTTCTGACAAACTTCTATTATGGCCAGCATTATGTTTTTCAGCAATTTGTGCTATAGTAACTCTTCTGTGGGATCGGACCAGACGGGCTAGCCTTCGTTCCCCAAGCGCATCAATGATCCTTGAGCGCCCATGACCCTGTCGCCGGTTTACCGGTTGTCCTTCCTTGGACCACTTTTGGTAGGTACTAACCACTGCATCCTGGGAACCCCACAAGACCTTCCATTTTAGAGATGCTCTGACCCAGTTGTCATGTGTAGTCATCACAATTTGGCTTTCATTTTTCCTGCTTCCAACACATGAAATTCAAGAACTACATTTTCACTTGCTGACTAATATATCACACCCCTTGAAAGGTGCCATTGTAATGAGATAATAAATGTTATTCAGTTCACCTGTCAGTGGTTTTAATGTTGTGGTTGATCAGTGTAGACTAAAGGAGTAAACATACTTTCCAATTTAAACGAAGTTCACACAAAAACTTAATTCTGTCATAATATAGCTCCCCTTATGTCATTCAAAACTCATATGAATGACATACAGAATACAAAAGGAAAAAAAAGATCCCCAGTCACTCTCATTACAATGGAAGTTGATATGTTTAACTCAATAAAATCTATGAAAAAAAAACCTAGCATAAGTATCCACGCAACTAGTGCATAAAAATATTCTTCTGAAGGCATACAAGCACCCATTCAAGTCATTTTAAGTGAAAATATTGATTGGTTCATGAGTGGTAACCTATTTTGTTGTGTATACGGAGTGCTGAATAAAATAATCAACTTACATTTTGGTTGCATTTGAGGGCAAAAACATTAGATTCAAGATCATTCGATTTATACCCCTAGTTACAATACACTTGTAGGCATCTGTCAACCATTGAGAATATCAGGTGTGTCGAGTTTTGCTTTCAGAAATCCAATGTACTCCATTCCCACTTGATTTCAAACTGATGTGCCTCTTCCACACATTCAGAACACATCTTAAGGCCAAAATATACTTTGCACTTTCCACGAGCCATTAAGTATTGCGCTAAGAACTTGTGACGCAAATTTCTTCATTAGCACAGCATGCACAAACTGTTCGCGTGCAGTCTAGTTTTCCTAGACATGTGTACCGTCCATGTTGCCCATGCATACACCTGCATCGACAGTGCTAAAAGAGTATAACAAAGCAGTCATGTGTATGCATCAGACATGTCCATACGGGCTTGTGTTCAAAAGATTATACTTTGAAAGTCTGAGCGCTGCACTGTGTGCATGATGGAATGGCAAACGGAAAAATGTAAGCGTCCTAAACAGGGTCAAAAACAAATTAAAGAAAAAACACTAATGCATTTCTTACTACACAACACTACTATGGGTGTGCTGCAGTAGCTGGGTGTGTGATGCGGAGTTGATGTTCCATGGGGGGTGAATCAGTGTCTCAAAGGCATTGCCTCTGTAAGCAAGGAGCACGGTCACATGAGCTGCGTGCTGTAGAGGGACTCGAGATTGGAGACAGTGAGCTCTATGCAAGCAGTGACCCATTTTCTCAACAGCATACACACATATACACAGAGGCAAAATCCACACTCAAAAACAAAAAGACCCTTAAAAAAAGCCAGTAAAGGCAGGTCCCTGCTCTTAATGCACACATTCCAGAGCTGAGTGCTGATCCGTCCACCTGCCTGTTGGTACTACTAGCAGGGCGGCAACAAAATCTCAGTGTAACATTCAAACATAAAGGCTACAAGATCAAACATTTACACGCCACTTAACCAAAGAGAGAAAAATGGTTTCAGAATGCTCAATCACTGTTCTTGAAATGGCTAGAAATAAACAACCAAACTGGAATCTCACTGCATTGTGAGCCAGACATCAACACATCTGTTTATTGCAATGGTACTCAAGTGCTCCAATATCCAAATGTTGCCACAGAAAAAAAAAAGAACCAGAAGACAGCATTCTTTACCAGCTGCAACAAGAAAAAGGAATAGGATTTACCGATTCCATGGCCGTCTGCAGAGGGAAAGGTTAAAATCCAGCTGAAAATGCTGATGATGTGGCTGTGAAGTCCGAGGAATCCTGTAAAAGCAAAAAGAAACAGACCAATTAGTGTATTGAATGTTGAAGTTAAAACATTTCTAACATTTTCTGGCATTGAGAGACATTTTCCCAATCATTTTAATGTGTTCATTTTTTGTCAGCGTACAGGATGCATTTAAGGCCCATAGCCAAACAAATAAAAAGTTGAAAGGGCTGCATCGCAAGCCATTCACACCATGTTTCTGGACCAGAGGTCTAGCTCAGCACTGAGGGGGCAGAGGTTTATCAGGGCTACAGCAATAGTTGGAACACTTTGTAGAGGCCCTCATCTGGGACACGATGGACACATTCCTTTGTCACTGTCATCCAATCCACTTGCTCATTTTGCAACAGTTTCATGACAGCAGCTGCATCAATAGTGGTGCTCAAAGCTAGAAAGGCTATCGGCTATCTATATCAGCATAAATATGGGTGCATCCAATATTTTGCACAATATTTAGCTATAAGTTTGCACATACTTAGAGTGTTAGAAGATCGCAAAAGACTGCTGGGTGTGGTAAAGCTAGTGTGGCTGATGGTAGATAATAAAAAGGTGTACAACTGAACAACTTACACATTGAGACAGAATCTAAAAGGATATTATGGTATCCTTAAGTTATAGGCACTCCAACATTTTTGCTTTCTCTCTAGTTTTTGGACTCTCATCATTGGCAGCAAGGGATTCTCAAGTCTACTGAATTTATCAATTGACATACCTACCTCTGTGTAAAAATAATGATGCTGCCACATTTCTAAGGATATTATTGTACATGTGATTTTGCTCTCAAAATCATAGATGAAATGTCATTTTGACCTCCCTTTAAAAAATAATGGATTACTTATTTATTAATCCATGGCATTTAATATTTTGGCTTTCATAATTTATTTGTATCTTTATTTCAGAAAATGATGTTTTTTTATTTTAAATCAAACAATTCAGGCGGGACAATTCTAAAATTGGGTGTATATGACAGTATACACCACCATAAACTGTTAATTATCCATTGACAAGGCTTTCAGTAGATCTTGAAATTGACTTTCGGCATAATGACCACTAATGATTAATGACCCCAATAAGGAACAGATAATCTCAAAACTGCCAAACATTGGGCGATTAATCAGCCTGACTGATAAATTCATCTATCACTGGTATGAAAGTCCCCCTTCAGTAACTACAGAGATAGGAGAAGCCATATTAAGGCCTCGATATGCATTTCCAATGACATTGAATGGTTGTGCAGTCATTTCAAACAAAATATGGCCAACAAGAAGGTGTTTTTGCATTTGTTTCGGTGGTTCATAACAGCTCATTGGGGTGAACTTTCAGGTAAAAATTCTTATCGGCTGCTAAACACCATTTTACTGCCATCGGTCTACATCATTGGTAGGTGTGACCTGGAGCTCAACCAAACTTCAGGCAGATGTCCATGTCTTTCTCCATTGTTCAGCAAGTCAAAATCAGGCAACATGAACACATCGATGTGCAGAGTTATTACAGAGTTATTACAGAAATGTACCTACATCTGTACAATTGCTCACATGCAGACATTTTATAAGACTAAGCCATGATATTTTTTAAGTCTACTAAAGGAATCGAATCTTCTAAAATACTCTCAAGTGCCATCTGCAGCATAAGCCATTCACACATCTGTCTAAAGAAAGATATGCATCTATCATCATGGTTTAATCTATGCTCTGCACAACATCATTATACACTCATCTTTGCCATGGTATTGGTGTCATAATAAATTGTAATAAGAGTGTGTAACCGGCACATATTATGGCTGTGTGTAGCATGAATTCATAATGCAAACAAGACAAATTAAATGTTTTCTACAGCATATATACTATAAATCATAATCGAGTGGTTAAAACAGCTCCTTTTACTGACCTCATGTGAATTCTACTCAGAATGAGGCATGACGTCATTGATAACACATTTTTAAAGTTTTACATGTAGTGTCCTCATATTTAATATGCCGCCCACATCAGTGTGGAGGGTGTATGAATGTTCGGAAACAGTATATCATCGCTCGGCTGTTTAGAACTTCTTTATACCCCTGAACGAAGTAGTAAACCGAGGCCTTTAATGACAATCCTCATACAAACAAGGCGTCTTGGAGGATCAGAACCCCTAGAATTCTCCCAGCAGCAATGTGTCAGATTGGATTAATCCCAAATGGAGAGAACTCCCCCTTCAAAACGAGACCATAATCTTATTGAGAAAATCCTCCGAATACAAAGAACAAGAGAAGCTCGGCCTCCAGCTCAGCATGGACAAACCCACCACAAGATTCTGGTTTGACAGACACAAAAGACCACCAGAAGTTATGAGAGGATATGCAGAATAAGCCATTTTGTTGTTATTGACAAAGATATCAAAAAGAAAGAATATTACATTGAAGCAAAGTGATTGACAAAACAAGTT